>NW_028229701.1:25000-32500 GCF_053477565.2 Lygodium microphyllum | reverse complement strand
CACCCCTCCCCCCCCCCCCTCCAAATTTTGCCCCCCCCCCCCAAAAAATTGGCCCCCCCCCTCAACACACACCACACCACACCACCCCTCCCCCCCCCTCCAAAATTCGCCCCCCCCCCCCCCCCTCAAAAATCCCCCCCCCCTCAACACACACCACACCACACCACACCAACCCTCCCCTTCCCCCCTCCAAATTTCGCCTTCCCCTCAACACACACCACCCCACCCCTCCCCCCCCCCCCAAAAATTCGCCCCCCCCGTCCAAATTTCGCCCCTTCCCCCCCCAAAAATTCGCCCCCCCCCCTCAACACACACCACACCACACCACCCCACACCACGCCTCCCCCCCCCTCAAAAATTCCCCCCCCCCCCTCAACACACACCACACCACACCACCTCTCCCCCCCCTCAAAAATCCCCCCCCCCCTCAACACACACCACACCACACCACCCCTCCCCTTCCCCCCCTCCAAATTTCGCCCCCCCCTCAACACACACCACCCGACCCCTCCCCCCCCCGCCCCCAAAAAATTCCCCCCCCCCCCAACACACACCACCCCACCCCCCCCCCCCAAAAATTCGGCCACCCCCCTCAACACACACCACACCACACACCCCCTCCCCCCCCTCCAAAATTTGCCCCCCCCCCCAAAAATTTGCGCCCCTCCCCCCCCCCCTCAAAAATCCCCCCCCCCTCAACACACACCACACCACACCACACCACCCCTCCCCCCCCCCAAAAATTCCCCCCCCCCCCCCCCTCAACACACACCACACAACCCCTCCCCCCCCCTCAAAAATTCCCCGCCCCCCCCTCAACACACACCACACCACACCACCCCTCCCCCCCCCCCCTCAAAAATCCCCCCCCCCTCCAAATTTTGCCCCCCCCCCCCCCCAAAAAAAATTGGGCCCCCCTCTCAACACACACCACACCACACCACCCCTCCCCCCCCTCCAAAATTCGCCCCCCCCCCCCCCCCTCAACACACACCACCCCACCCCCCCCCTCAACACACACCACACCACCCCTCCCCTCAACACACACCACACCACCCCTCCCCTTCCCCCCCTCGAAATTTCGCCCCCCCCTCAACACACACCACCCCACCCCTCCCCCCCCCCACACCACCCCACCCCTCCCCCCCCCCCCCCCCGCCCCCAAAAAATTCGCCCCCCCCCCCCCCCCCAACACACACCACTCCACCCCCCCCCCCCAAAAAAATTCGACCACCCCCCTCAACACACACCACACCACCCCTCCCCCCCCCCCAAAAATTCAGCCCCCCCTCCCCCCTCAATACACACCTCCCCACCCTTCCCCCCCCCCCCCCCCCCGCCCCCAACACACACCACCCCTCCCCCCCCCCCCGAAAATTCGCCCCCCCCCCCTCAATACACACCTCCCCACCCTTCCCCCCCCCCCTCAACACACACCACACCACACCACACCACCCCTCCCCTTCCCCCCCTCCAAATTTCGCCCCCCCCTCAACACACACCACCCCACCCCTCCCCCCCCCCCTCCAAATTTCGCCCCTTCTCCCCCCCAAAAATTCGCCCCCCCCCCCCAACACACACCACACCACACCACCCCTCCCCCCCCCCCCCACCCCCCTCAACACACACCACCCCACCCCCCCCCCCCCCAACACACACCACACCACCCCTCCCCCCCCCTCAAAAATTCCCCCCCCCCCCCCTCAACACACAAAACACCACCCCTCCCCCCCCTCCAAATTTTGCCCCCCCCCCAAAAAATTGGCCCCCCCCTCAACACACACCACACCACACCACCCCTCCCCCCCCCTCCAAAATTCGCCCCCCACCCCCCTCAACACACACCACCCCACACCTCCCCTCCCCCCCCCCTCAAAAATCCCCCCCCCCCCCCCTCAACACACAAAACACCACCCCTCCCCCCCCCCCCCCCTCAAAAATCCCTCCCCCCCCAACACACACCACACCACACCACCCCTCCCCCCCCCCTCCAAATTTTGCCCCCCCCCCCAAAAAATTGGCCCCCCCCTCAACACACACCACACCACACCACCCCTCCCCCCCCCTCCAAAATTCGCCCCCCCCCCCCCCCCCCCCCCTTCAAAAATCCCCCCCCCCCCTCAAAAATTCCCCCCCCCCTCAACACACACCACACCACACCACACCAACCCTCCCCTTCCCCCCTCCAAATTTCGCCTTCCCCTCAACACACACCACCCCACCCCTCCCCCCCCCCCCCAAAATTCGCCCCCCCCCGGTCCAAATTTCGCCCCTTCCCCCCCCAAAAATTCGCCCCCCCCCCTCAACACACACCACACCACACCACGCCTCCCCCCCCCCTCAAAAATTCCCCCCCCCCCCCCTCAACACACACCACACCACACCACGTCTCCCCCCCCCTCAAAAATCCCCCCCCCCCCCCCTCAACACACACCACACCACCCCTCCCCTTCCCCCCCTCCAAATTTCGCCCCCCCCTCAACACACACCACACCACCCCTCCCCCCCCCCCCCGCCCCCAAAAAATTCGCCCCCCCCCCCCCAAAAATTCGGCCACCCCCCTCAACACACACCACACCACACACCCCCTCCCCCCCTCCAAAATTTGCCCCCCCCCCCCCCCCCCCCAAAAAAAATTCGCGCCCCCCCCCCTCAATACACACCTCCCCACCCCCCCCTCAACAAACACCACACCACCCCTCCCCCCCCCCTCAAAAATCCCCCCCCCCTCAACACACACCACACCACACCACCCCTCCCCCCCCCCCCAAAATCCCCCCCCCCCCCCCCCTCAACACACACCACCCCACCCACCCCCCCTCAAAAATTCCCCGCCCCCCCCTCAACACACACCACACCACCCCTCCCCCCCCCCCCCTCAAAAATAACCTCCCCCCTCAACACACACCACACCACACCACACCACCCCTCCCCCCCCCCCTCAACACACACCACACCACACCACCCCTCCCCCCCCCCCTCCAAATTTTGCCCCCCCCCCCCCTCAACACACACCACACCACACCACCCCTCGCCCCCCCCCTCAACACACACCACACCACACCACCCCTCCCCCCCCCCCTCAAAAATCCCCCCCCCCCCCCCAACACACACCACACCACCCCTCCCCTTCCCCCCCTCGAAATTTCGCCCCCCCCTCAACACACACCACCCCACCCCTCCCCCCCCCGCCCCAAAAATTCACCCCCCCTCCAAATTTTGCCCCTTCCCCCCCCCTCAACACACACCACACCACACCACCGCTCCCCCCCCCCCCCCCCTCCAAAATTCGCCCCCCCCCCCAAAAATTTCCCACCCCTCCCCCCTCAACACACACCACCCCACCCCCCCCCCAACACACACCACACCACCCCTCCCCCCCCCCTCAACACACACCACACCACCCCTCCCCTTCCCCCCCACCAAATTCCGCCCCCCCCTCAACACACACCACCCCACCCCTCCCCCCCCCCCCCCCCCCCCCCCGCCCCCAAAAAATTCGCCCCCCCCCCCCCCCCCCCCCAACACACACCACTCCACCCCCCCCCCCAAAAAATTTCGGCCACCCCCCTCAACACACACCACACCACACCATACCACCCCTCCCCTTCCCCCCCTCCAAATTTCGCCTTCCCCTCAACACACACCACCCCACCCCTCCCCCCCCCCCCCCCAAAAATTCGCCCCCCCGTCCAAATTTCGCCCCTTCCCCCCCCAAAAATTCGCCCCCCCCCCTTCAACACACACCACGCCACACCACCCCTCCCCACCCCCGCCCCCCCCTCAACACACACCACCCCACACCACCCCTCCCCCCCCCCCCCCCCCTCAACACACACCACACCACCCCTCCCCCCCCCTCAAGAATCCCCCCCCCCCCCCCCCCTCAACACACACCACTCCACCCCTCCCCTTCCCCCCCTCCAAATTTCGCCCCCCCCCCATTAACACACACCACCCCACCCCTCCCCCGCCCCCGCCCCCAAAAAATTCGCCCCCCCCCCCCCCCAACACACACCACCCCACCCCCCCCCCCCCAAAAATTCGGCCACCCCCCTCAACACACACCACACCACACCACCCCTCCCCCCCCCTCCAAAATTTGCCACCCCACCCCCCGGCCCCAACACACACCACCCCTCCCCCCCCCCAAAAAATTCGCGCCCCCCCCCCTCAATACACACCTCCCCACCCTTTCCCCCCCCCCCCCCCTCAACACACACCACACCACCCCTCCCCCCCCCTCTCAAAAATCCCCCCCCCCCCCTCAACACACACCACACCACACCACCCCTCCCCTTCCCCCCCTCCAAATTTCGCCCACCCCTCAACACACACCACCCCACCCCTCCCCCCCCCCCCCCTCAACACACACCACCCCACACCACACCACCCCTCCCCCCCCCCCCCCCCCCCCGAAAAATCCCCCCCCCGCCCTCAACACACACCACCCCACCCATCCCCCCTCAACACACACCACCCCACCCCCCGCCCCCCCCCCCCCCTCAACACACAAAACACCACCCCTCCCCCCCCCCCCCTCCACGTCGCGTCATGGAGGGCGTCATGGAGGGTGGGTGGGTGTGTTAAGGGGAGGGAAGCACGTCGCGTCGTGTCAGGCCATGGGGCGCGGGGGGGGGGGGGGGGGGGGGGCTTGCGTTGGGTGGGTGTGTGTGTTAAGGGGAGGGTGGCACATCGCATCGTGTCGTGTCATGGGGGGGCGGGGATCCCATGGGGGGGGATGTCATGGGGGGGGGGGGGCGCGTCGCATCGTGTCATGTCATGGGGGGGGGGGGGGGGGCGCATCGCATCATGTCGTGTCGTGGGTGGGGGGGCTGGGGTGGGGATGTCATGGGGGGGGGGGGGGAGGGGGGGGCGCGGCACGTCGCGACATGGTGTGGTGTGTGTTGAGGGGGGAAGGGGGGGGCGCGTCGTGTCGTGTCGTGTCATGGCGGGGCGCGTCGCGTCGCGTCGTGTCATGGGGGCTGGGGGGGATGTCATGGGGGGGCCGAATTTTTGAGGGGGGGGAGGGGGGGGGGTGGTGTGTGTTGAGGGGGGAGGCGAATTTTTGAGGGGGGGACGTCATGGGGGGGGCGCATCGCGTCGTGTCGTGTCATGGGGGGTGGGGGGATGTCATGGGGGGGGGAGGGGGGTTGTCATGTTATGTTGGGGAGGGGGCGCGTCGCGTCATGTCGGGGCATGGTGGGGGGAGGGGGCATCGCGACACCCCGCGTCACCCCCCACGACACGGCACACCCCCCCACCCCACCCCACCGCACCCCCCTACGACGCGGCGCCTCCCCCCCACCCCACCTCGAAAAACCCCGCTCCATCCACAGCACCCCACCACTCCTCCAAAAACCAGGCTCGACCCACCGTGCCCCGCCTCACTCCCCCACGACACGGCGCACCCTCCACCCCACCGCACCCCCCCACGATGCCCCCCGCACCCCACCTCCAGAAACCCCGCTCCCTCCACACCACCCCACCACGCCTCCGAAAACCACGCTCGACCCACCCCACCTCGCGCGAGCCCCCCCACGACACGGCACACCCCCCACACCCCACCGCACCCCCCCACGACACGGCGCACCTCCCCACCCCCCCTCACCCCACGTCGAAAAACCCCGCTCGACCCACCCAACCCCGCGTCACTCCCCCATGACACGGCACACCCCCCCACCCCACCGCACCCCCCCACGACGCCCCCCCCCCCCCCCCCGCACCCCACCTCGAAAAACCCCGCTCCCTCCACGCCACACCACAAATGCCTCCGAAAACCCCGCTCGACCCACCCCACCCCGCGTCACCCCCCCACGACATGGCGCACCCCCCACCCCACCGCACCCCCCAACGACGCCGCCCCGCACCCCACCTCGAAAAACCCCGCTCCCTCCATACCACCCCACCACGCCTCCGAAAACCCCGCTCGACCCACCCCACCTCGCGTCAGTCCCCCACGACACGGCACACCCCCCACACCGCACCTCCGAAAACCCCGCTCGACCCACCCCACCTCGCGTCAGCCCCCCACGACACGGCACACCCCCCACACCCCACCGCACCCCCCCACGACGCGGCGCATATCCCCCCCCCCCCCGCACCCCACCTCGAAAAACCCCACTCGACCCACCCAACCCCGCGTCACTCCCCCAGGACACGGCGCACCCCCCCACGACGCGGAGCATATCCCCCCCCCCCCCCCCCCCCCCCCCCCCCGCACCCCACCTCGAAAAACCCCGCTCGACCCACCCCACCCCGCGTCACCCCCCCACGACACGGCGCACCCCCCCACCCCACCGCACCCCCCCACGACGCCCCCCCCCGCACCCCACCTCGAAAAACCCCGCTCCCTCCACGCCTTACCACCACGCCTCCGAAAACCCCGCTCGACCCACCCCACCCCGCGTCTCCCCCCCACGACACGGCGCACCCCCCCACGACGCCCCCCCCCCCCGCACCCCACCTCGAAAAACCCCGCTCCCTCCACACCACCCCGCCACGCCTCCAAAAAACCGCGCTCGACCCACCCCACCCCGCGTCACGGCGCACCCCCCACCCCACCGCACCCCCCCACGACGCCCCCCCCCCCACCCCACCTCGAAAAACCGCGCTCCATCCACAGCACCCCACCTCTCCTCCAAAAACCCCGCTCGACCCACCCCACCCCGCGTCACCCCCCCACGACACGGCGCACCCCCCCACCCCACCGCACCCCCCCACGACGCCCCCCCGCACCCCACCTCGAAAAACCGCGCTCCCTCCACAGCACCCCCCCCTCCTCCAAAAACCCCGCTCGACCACCCCCACCCCGCGTCACCCCCCACGACGCCCCCCCGCACCCCACCTCGAAAAACCCCGCTCCCTCCACCCTAAACCCCACCTCTCCTCCAAAAACCCCGCTTGACCACCCCAACCCCGCGTCACTCCCCCATGACACGGCGCACCCCCCCACGAGGCCCCCCCCCGCACCCCACCTCGAAAAACCCCGCTCCCTCCACACCACCCCGCCACGCCTCCAAAAAACCGCGCTCGACCCACCCCACCCCGCGTCACGGCGCACCCCCCACCCCGCCGCACCCCCCCACGACGCCCCCCCCCCCCACCCCACCTCGAAAAACCGCGCTCCATCCACAGCACCCCACCTCTCCTCCAAAAACCCCGCTCGACCCACCCCACCCCGCGTCACCCCCCCACGACACGGCGCACCCCCCCACCCCACCGCACCCCCCCACGACGCCCCCCCCGCACCCCACCTCGAAAAACCCCGCTGCCTCCACGCCACACCACCACGCCTCCGAAACCCCGCTCGACCCGCGTCACCCCCCCACGACACGGCGCACCCCCCCACGACGCCCCCCCGCACCCCACCTCGAAAAACCCCGCTCCCTCCACAGCACCCCGCCACGACTCCGAAAACCCCGCTCGACCCACCCCACCCCGCGTCACCCGCCACGACACGGCGCACCCCCCCACAACGCCCCCCCCCGCACCCACCTC
>NW_028229701.1:5000-15000 GCF_053477565.2 Lygodium microphyllum | reverse complement strand
ACACCACACCACACCACCCCTCCCCTTCCCCCCCTCCAAATTTCGCCCCCCCCTCAACACACACCACCCCACCCCTCCCCCCCCCCCCTCCCCCAAAAAATTCGCCCCCCCCCCCAACACACACCACCCCACCCCCCCCCCCCCCCCCCAAAAAATTCGGCCACCCCCCTCAACACACACCACACCACACCACACCACCCCTCCCCCCCCCCCCCAAAAATTCGCCCCCCCCCCCCCTCAATACACACCTCCCCACCCTTCCCCCCCCCCCCTCAACACACACCACACCACACCACACCACCCCTCCCCTTCCCCCCCTCCAAATTTCGCCCCCCCGTCAACACACCACCCCACCCCTCCCCCCCCCCTCCAAATTTCGCCCCTTCTCCCCCCCAAAAATTCGCCCCCCCCCCCCCCCCCCCCCTCAACACACACCACACCACACCACCCCTCCCCCCCCACCCCCCTCAACACACACCACCCCTCCCCCCCCCCCAAAAATCCCCCCCCCCCTCAACACACACCACCCCAACCCCCCCCCAACACACACCACACCACCCCTCCCCCCCCCTCCAAAATTCGCCCCCCACCCCCCTCAACACACACCACCCCACACCTCCCCTCCCCCCCCCCAAAAATTTCCCCCCCCCCCACACACACCACCACATCCCCCCCCCCTCAACACACACCACACCACCCCTCCCCCCCCCCTCAAAAATCCCCCCCCCCCTCAACACACAAAACACCACCCCTCCCCCCCCCCCCCTCAAAAATCCCCCCCCCCAACACACACCACACCACACCACCCCTCCCCCCCCCCCCTCCAAATTTTGCCCCCCCCCCCCAAAAAATTGGCCCCCCCCCTCAACACACACCACACCACACCACCCCTCCCCCCCCCTCCAAAATTCGCCCCCCCCCCCCCCCTCAAAAATCCCCCCCCCCTCAACACACACCACACCACACCACACCAACCCTCCCCTTCCCCCCTCCAAATTTCGCCTTCCCCTCAACACACACCACCCCACCCCTCCCCCCCCCCCCAAAAATTCGCCCCCCCCGTCCAAATTTCGCCCTTTCCCCCCCAAAAATTCGCCCCCCCCCCTCAACACACACCACACCACACCACCCCACACCACGCCTCCCCCCCCCTCAAAAATTCCCCCCCCCCCCTCAACACACACCACACCACACCACCTCTCCCCCCCCTCAAAAATCCCCCCCCCCCCTCAACACACACCACACCACACCACCCCTCCCCTTCCCCCCCTCCAAATTTCGCCCCCCCCTCAACACACACCACCCGACCCCTCCCCCCCCCGCCCCCAAAAAATTCGCCCCCCCCCCAACACACACCACCCCACCCCCCCCCCCCAAAAATTCGGCCACCCCCCTCAACACACACCACACCACACACCCCCTCCCCCCCCTCCAAAATTTGCCCCCCCCCCCAAAAATTTGCGCCCCTCCCCCCCCCCCTCAAAAATCCCCCCCCCCTCAACACACACCACACCACACCACACCACCCCTCCCCCCCCCCAAAAATTCCCCCCCCCCCCCCCCCTCAACACACACCACACAACCCCTCCCCCCCCCTCAAAAATTCCCCGCCCCCCCCTCAACACACACCACACCACACCACCCCTCCCCCCCCCCCCCTCAAAAATCCCCCCCCCCTCCAAATTTTGCCCCCCCCCCCCCCCAAAAAAAATTGGGCCCCCCTCTCAACACACACCACACCACACCACCCCTCCCCCCCCTCCAAAATTCGCCCCCCCCCCCCCCCCCTCAACACACACCACCCCACCCCCCCCCTCAACACACACCACACCACCCCTCCCCTCAACACACACCACACCACCCCTCCCCTTCCCCCCCTCGAAATTTCGCCCCCCCCTCAACACACACCACCCCACCCCTCCCCCCCCCCACACCACCCCACCCCTCCCCCCCCCCCCCCCCCGCCCCCAAAAAATTCGCCCCCCCCCCCCCCCCCAACACACACCACTCCACCCCCCCCCCCCAAAAAAATTCGACCACCCCCCTCAACACACACCACACCACCCCTCCCCCCCCCCCAAAAATTCAGCCCCCCCTCCCCCCTCAATACACACCTCCCCACCCCTCCCCCCCCCCCCCCCGCCCCCAACACACACCACCCCCCCCCCCCCGAAAATTCGCCCCCCCCCCCTCAATACACACCTCCCCACCCTTCCCCCCCCCCCTCAACACACACCACACCACACCACACCACCCCTCCCCTTCCCCCCCTCCAAATTTCGCCCCCCCCTCAACACACACCACCCCACCCCTCCCCCCCCCCCTCCAAATTTCGCCCCTTCTCCCCCCCAAAAATTCGCCCCCCCCCCCAACACACACCACACCACACCACCCCTCCCCCCCCCCCCACCCCCCTCAACACACACCACCCCACCCCCCCCCCCCCCCAACACACACCACACCACCCCTCCCCCCCCCCTCAAAAATTCCCCCCCCCCCCCCTCAACACACAAAACACCACCCCTCCCCCCCCTCCAAATTTTGCCCCCCCCCCCAAAAAATTGGCCCCCCCCTCAACACACACCACACCACACCACACCACCCCCCCCCTCCAAAATTCGCCCCCCACCCCCCTCAACACACACCACCCCACACCTCCCCTCCCCCCCCCCTCAAAAATCCCCCCCCCCCCCCCCTCAACACACAAAACACCACCCCCCCCCCCCCCCCTCAAAAATCCCTCCCCCCCCAACACACACCACACCACACCACCCCTCCCCCCCCCCTCCAAATTTTGCCCCCCCCCCCAAAAAATTGGCCCCCCCCTCAACACACACCACACCACACCACCCCTCCCCCCCCCTCCAAAATTCGCCCCCCCCCCCCCCCCCCCCCCTCAAAAATCCCCCCCCCCCTCAAAAATCCCCCCCCCCTCAACACACACCACACCACACCACACCAACCCTCCCCTTCCCCCCTCCAAATTTCGCCTTCCCCTCAACACACACCACCCCACCCCTCCCCCCCCCCCCCAAAAATTCGCCCCCCCCCGGTCCAAATTTCGCCCCTTCCCCCCCCAAAAATTCGCCCCCCCCCCTCAACACACACCACACCACACCACGCCTCCCCCCCCCCCTCAAAAATTCCCCCCCCCCCCCCCTCAACACACACCACACCACACCACGTCTCCCCCCCCCCTCAAAAATCCCCCCCCCCCCCCCCTCAACACACACCACACCACCCCTCCCCTTCCCCCCCTCCAAATTTCGCCCCCCCCTCAACACACACCACACCACCCCTCCCCCCCCCCCCCGCCCCCAAAAAATTCGCCCCCCCCCCCCCCAAAAATTCGGCCACCCCCCTCAACACACACCACACCACACACCCCCTCCCCCCCTCCAAAATTTGCCCCCCCCCCCCCCCCCCCCAAAAAAAATTCGCGCCCCCCCCCCTCAATACACACCTCCCCACCCCCCCCTCAACAAACACCACACCACCCCTCCCCCCCCCTCAAAAATCCCCCCCCCCTCAACACACACCACACCACACCACCCCTCCCCCCCCCCCCAAAAATTCCCCCCCCCCCCCCCTCAACACACACCACCCCACCCACCCCCCCTCAAAAATTCCCCGCCCCCCCCTCAACACACACCACACCACCCCTCCCCCCCCCCCCCTCAAAAATAACCTCCCCCCTCAACACACACCACACCACACCACACCACCCCTCCCCCCCCCCCTCAACACACACCACACCACACCACCCCTCCCCCCCCCCCTCCAAATTTTGCCCCCCCCCCCCCTCAACACACACCACACCACACCACCCCTCGCCCCCCCCCTCAACACACACCACACCACACCACCCCTCCCCCCCCCCCCTCAAAAATCCCCCCCCCCCCCCAACACACACCACACCACCCCTCCCCTTCCCCCCCTCGAAATTTCGCCCCCCCCTCAACACACACCACCCCACCCCTCCCCCCCCCGCCCCAAAAATTCACCCCCCCTCCAAATTTTGCCCCTTCCCCCCCCCCTCAACACACACCACACCACACCACCGCTCCCCCCCCCCCCCCCCTCCAAAATTCGCCCCCCCCCCCAAAAATTTCCCACCCCTCCCCCCTCAACACACACCACCCCACCCCCCCCCCAACACACACCACACCACCCCTCCCCCCCCCTCAACACACACCACACCACCCCTCCCCTTCCCCCCCACCAAATTCCGCCCCCCCCTCAACACACACCACCCCACCCCTCCCCCCCCCCCCCCCCCCCCCGCCCCCAAAAAATTCGCCCCCCCCCCCCCCCCCCCCAACACACACCACTCCACCCCCCCCCCCAAAAAATTTCGGCCACCCCCCTCAACACACACCACACCACACCATACCACCCCTCCCCTTCCCCCCCTCCAAATTTCGCCTTCCCCTCAACACACACCACCCCACCCCTCCCCCCCCCCCCCCAAAAATTCGCCCCCCCGTCCAAATTTCGCCCCTTCCCCCCCCAAAAATTCGCCCCCCCCCCTTCAACACACACCACGCCACACCACCCCTCCCCACCCCCGCCCCCCCCTCAACACACACCACCCCACACCACCCCTCCCCCCCCCCCCCCCCCCTCAACACACACCACACCACCCCTCCCCCCCCCTCAAGAATCCCCCCCCCCCCCCCCCCTCAACACACACCACTCCACCCCTCCCCTTCCCCCCCTCCAAATTTCGCCCCCCCCCCATTAACACACACCACCCCACCCCTCCCCCGCCCCCGCCCCCAAAAAATTCGCCCCCCCCCCCCCCAACACACACCACCCCACCCCCCCCCCCCCCAAAAATTCGGCCACCCCCCTCAACACACACCACACCACACCACCCCTCCCCCCCCCTCCAAAATTTGCCACCCCACCCCCCGGCCCCAACACACACCACCCCTCCCCCCCCCCCAAAAAATTCGCGCCCCCCCCCCTCAATACACACCTCCCCACCCTTTCCCCCCCCCCCCCCCTCAACACACACCACACCACCCCTCCCCCCCCCTCTCAAAAATCCCCCCCCCCCCCCTCAACACACACCACACCACACCACCCCTCCCCTTCCCCCCCTCCAAATTTCGCCCACCCCTCAACACACACCACCCCACCCCTCCCCCCCCCCCCCCCTCAACACACACCACCCCACACCACACCACCCCTCCCCCCCCCCCCCCCCCCCCGAAAAATCCCCCCCCCCGCCCTCAACACACACCACCCCACCCATCCCCCCTCAACACACACCACCCCACCCCCCGCCCCCCCCCCCCCTCAACACACAAAACACCACCCCTCCCCCCCCCCCCCCTCCACGTCGCGTCATGGAGGGCGTCATGGAGGGTGGGTGGGTGTGTTAAGGGGAGGGAAGCACGTCGCGTCGTGTCAGGCCATGGGGCGCGGGGGGGGGGGGGGGGGGGGGGGGCATTGCGTTGGGTGGGTGTGTGTGTTAAGGGGAGGGTGGCACATCGCATCGTGTCGTGTCATGGGGGGGCGGGGATCCCATGGGGGGGGATGTCATGGGGGGGGGGGGGCGCGTCGCATCGTGTCATGTCATGGGGGGGGGGGGGGGGGCGCATCGCATCATGTCGTGTCGTGGGTGGGGGGGCTGGGGTGGGGATGTCATGGGGGGGGGGGGGGGAGGGGGGGCGCGGCACGTCGCGACATGGTGTGGTGTGTGTTGAGGGGGGAAGGGGGGGGCGCGTCGTGTCGTGTCGTGTCATGGCGGGGCGCGTCGCGTCGCGTCGTGTCATGGGGGCTGGGGGGGATGTCATGGGGGGGCCGAATTTTTGAGGGGGGGGAGGGGGGGGGGTGGTGTGTGTTGAGGGGGGAGGCGAATTTTTGAGGGGGGGACGTCATGGGGGGGGCGCATCGCGTCGTGTCGTGTCATGGGGGGTGGGGGGATGTCGTGGGGGGGGGGAGGGGGGTTGTCATGTTATGTTGGGGAGGGGGCGCGTCGCGTCATGTCGGGGCATGGTGGGGGGGAGGGGGCATCGCGACACCCCGCGTCACCCCCCACGACACGGCACACCCCCCCACCCCACCCCACCGCACCCCCCTACGACGCGGCGCCTCCCCCCCACCCCACCTCGAAAAACCCCGCTCCATCCACAGCACCCCACCACTCCTCCAAAAACCAGGCTCGACCCACCGTGCCCCGCCTCACTCCCCCACGACACGGCGCACCCTCCACCCCACCGCACCCCCCCACGATGCCCCCCGCACCCCACCTCCAGAAACCCCGCTCCCTCCACACCACCCCACCACGCCTCCGAAAACCACGCTCGACCCACCCCACCTCGCGCGAGCCCCCCCACGACACGGCACACCCCCCACACCCCACCGCACCCCCCCACGACACGGCGCACCTCCCCACCCCCCCTCACCCCACGTCGAAAAACCCCGCTCGACCCACCCAACCCCGCGTCACTCCCCCATGACACGGCACACCCCCCCACCCCACCGCACCCCCCCACGACGCCCCCCCCCCCCCCCCCCGCACCCCACCTCGAAAAACCCCGCTCCCTCCACGCCACACCACAAATGCCTCCGAAAACCCCGCTCGACCCACCCCACCCCGCGTCACCCCCCCACGACATGGCGCACCCCCCACCCCACCGCACCCCCCAACGACGCCGCCCCGCACCCCACCTCGAAAAACCCCGCTCCCTCCATACCACCCCACCACGCCTCCGAAAACCCCGCTCGACCCACCCCACCTCGCGTCAGTCCCCCACGACACGGCACACCCCCCACACCGCACCTCCGAAAACCCCGCTCGACCCACCCCACCTCGCGTCAGCCCCCCACGACACGGCACACCCCCCACACCCCACCGCACCCCCCCACGACGCGGCGCATATCCCCCCCCCCCCCCGCACCCCACCTCGAAAAACCCCACTCGACCCACCCAACCCCGCGTCACTCCCCCAGGACACGGCGCACCCCCCCACGACGCGGAGCATATCCCCCCCCCCCCCCCCCCCCCCCCCCCCGCACCCCACCTCGAAAAACCCCGCTCGACCCACCCCACCCCGCGTCACCCCCCCACGACACGGCGCACCCCCCCACCCCACCGCACCCCCCCACGACGCCCCCCCCCGCACCCCACCTCGAAAAACCCCGCTCCCTCCACGCCTTACCACCACGCCTCCGAAAACCCCGCTCGACCCACCCCACCCCGCGTCTCCCCCCCACGACACGGCGCACCCCCCCACGACGCCCCCCCCCCCGCACCCCACCTCGAAAAACCCCGCTCCCTCCACACCACCCCGCCACGCCTCCAAAAAACCGCGCTCGACCCACCCCACCCCGCGTCACGGCGCACCCCCCACCCCACCGCACCCCCCCACGACGCCCCCCCCCCCCACCCCACCTCGAAAAACCGCGCTCCATCCACAGCACCCCACCTCTCCTCCAAAAACCCCGCTCGACCCACCCCACCCCGCGTCACCCCCCCACGACACGGCGCACCCCCCCACCCCACCGCACCCCCCCACGACGCCCCCCCGCACCCCACCTCGAAAAACCGCGCTCCCTCCACAGCACCCCCCCCTCCTCCAAAAACCCCGCTCGACCACCCCCACCCCGCGTCACCCCCCACGACGCCCCCCCGCACCCCACCTCGAAAAACCCCGCTCCCTCCACCCTAAACCCCACCTCTCCTCCAAAAACCCCGCTTGACCACCCCAACCCCGCGTCACTCCCCCATGACACGGCGCACCCCCCCACGAGGCCCCCCCCCGCACCCCACCTCGAAAAACCCCGCTCCCTCCACACCACCCCGCCACGCCTCCAAAAAACCGCGCTCGACCCACCCCACCCCGCGTCACGGCGCACCCCCCACCCCGCCGCACCCCCCCACGACGCCCCCCCCCCCACCCCACCTCGAAAAACCGCGCTCCATCCACAGCACCCCACCTCTCCTCCAAAAACCCCGCTCGACCCACCCCACCCCGCGTCACCCCCCCACGACACGGCGCACCCCCCCACCCCACCGCACCCCCCCACGACGCCCCCCCCGCACCCCACCTCGAAAAACCCCGCTGCCTCCACGCCACACCACCACGCCTCCGAAACCCCGCTCGACCCGCGTCACCCCCCCACGACACGGCGCACCCCCCCACGACGCCCCCCCGCACCCCACCTCGAAAAACCCCGCTCCCTCCACAGCACCCCGCCACGACTCCGAAAACCCCGCTCGACCCACCCCACCCCGCGTCACCCGCCACGACACGGCGCACCCCCCCACAACGCCCCCCCCCGCACCCACCTCGAAAAACCCCGCTCCCTCCACGCCTCCGAAAACCCCGCTCGACCCACCCCACCCCGCGTCACCCCCCCCACGACACGGCGCACCCCCGCACCCCACCTCGAAAAACCCCGCTCCCTCCACAGCACCCCGCCACGCCTCCGAAAACCCCGCTCGACCCACCCCACCCCGCGTCACCCCCCACGACACGGCGCACCCCCCCACCCCACCGCACCCCCCCACGACGCCCCCCCCGCACCCCACCTCGAAAAACCCCGCTCCCTCCACGCCTCCGAAAACCCCGCTCGACCCACCCCACCCCGCGTCACCCCCCACGACACGGCGCACCCCCCCACCCCACCGCACCCCCCCACGACGCCCCCCCCGCACCCCACCTCGAAAAACCCCGCTCCCTCCACGCCTCCGAAAACCCCGCTCGACCCACCCCACCCCGCGTCACCCCCCACGACACGGCGCACCCCCCCACCCCACCGCACCCCCCCACGACGCCCCCCCCGCACCCCACCTCGAAAAACCCCGCTCCCTCCACGCCTCCGAAAACCCCGCTCGACCCACCCCACCCCGCGTCACCCCCCCACGACGCCCCCGCGCACCCCACCTCGGAAAACCCGCTGCATCCACACCACCCCACCCCACCTCGAAAAACCCGCTGCATCCACACCACCCCACCCCGCGTCACGGCACACCCCACCGCACCCCCCCTCGACGCGGCGCATCCCCCCCGCACCCCACCTCGAAAAACCCCGCTCCATCCACACGACCCCGCCACGCCCCCAAAAACCCCGCTCGACCCAGCCCACCCCGCGTCACCCCCCCACGACACGGCGCACCCTCCACCCCACCGCACCCCCCGACGACGCGGCGTATCCCCCGCGCACCCCACCTCCAAAAACCCCGCTCGACCCACGGCACGTCACCTCACCCCCCCACGACATGGCACACCCTCCCTCCTAAGAAATCCCGCTCCGCTATGACACGGCACACACACCCCACTGCACACGACCCCCTCCCGCGACACGGAACCTTCCACCCCCCGACGGACCTCCTCAAGAAACCCCCCCACGACATGGCACCCCCCCGCGACATGGCACACCCTCCCTCCTCAGAAATCCCCGCTCCAACAACCCGCCCGCGCAACATGGCACGCCCTCCCTCCTCGGAAAAACCCCGCTCCACCGAACCCCCCCACAACATGGCACACCCTCCGCTCCCAAAATACCTCGCATCTTGAGGAGGGGGTATCACGTGAGAGCGAGGCAGAGGGAGGGGCCAGGCACGACGTACGCAAAGACAATCGCGACGAGGAGAGGAGGCGCCGCGTCATGGCAAGGCGAGGGGGTTTCCTACCACGATGTCAGCGTTGGAGAGTCGAGACGTGATCCGAGGGGATTTCCATGCCACGGTCTCGAAACAAGCATGCAAAAGGGTGCAGCACCAGGACTTCCCGGGAGGTCACCCATCCCAGTACTGTTCTGGCCCAAGCGCGCTTAACTGCGGAGTTCTGATGGGATCCGGTGTATTAGCGCTGGTGTGACCGCACCACAAACACAAAGGAATTCCAAAGAGCTCTTGTATACTCGGAAAGTGGCACGAGAGAGCTCAAGAGCGAGGCATGGCGGCATGCCATGCCGCTCATGCCACGGAGGACGCGACTAAACGCGAACCCTAAACCCCGCGCACATGGAGGCGACGCACAAA
>NW_028229700.1:0-124010 GCF_053477565.2 Lygodium microphyllum | reverse complement strand
TCACTAACCTAGCCTACCCCACCCTAACTAACCCTAGTTAGGTTAACTAACCTAACCTACCCCACCCTAACTAACCCTAGTTATGTTAACTAACCTAACCTACCCCACCCCCACTAACCCTAGTTAGGCTCCCTAACCCTAACCCTAACCCTAATCCTAACCCTAACCCTAACCCTAACCCACCTTAGGTTAACTAACCCCCTTTAGGTTAGTCTCCATTGACTTAGTCCCCCTAACTGACTTATCTAACTTCACCTAGACTAACCTAATTCCATCTGACTAACCTGACTTGACTTAGTCAGACTAACATGACTTACATAGACTCCCAGAACTTAACTGACTTACTTTCAACTTACTTATCAGATTAAGTTGATTTACCTAATTTAATTAATTTATAAATTAATTTCCACCTCATAAAAATTCAGAAAATTTTCTAAAAATTCCCTTCGCTTTTTGCCCATTTTTGGAAATTTGTCCGTTGGAAATTTCCACCCCCCCAATTTTTGAAAATTACATATTTCCCAATTTATCCCCCAAATTACCAACAAATGTAAAAAATTCATTTAAAAATAGTAAAAAATTATTAAAAAATTCTGCAACATTCTACAAAATTCCCCTAACCCCCCTTGACCATTTTCCATTTATTTTTCACTTTAAAATATTATCATACATGGTCCCCCTATTGTTACCAAAAAAAAAACAAAAAAAACAAACCAATAAACCAACAAACGGAAATTAACCTTAAAACTCTCTATTTTATTTTCATACACTCCATTGTGGATATTTCCTCCATGGCTGCATTTTCATTTTTTCCCTTCATCACATCTTCATGTGTTATATATCTTGATTTTATTATTATTATTATTATTATTTAAAAAAAATAAACAAACAACCAACACACCAAACAAACAAAAACAAAAACCAACAAAACACATTCACAAAACATAACAACCTCACACACCAAAAACCAACCATAAATAAACACAAATTACACAAATTCAATTAAATTAAATTTAAAAAAAACCCACCAAAAACACAATCAACACATCCGCTAAGGTGTTGTCTTTGTTGTTTCGTCAGTGGTCTTTACTTTTCCTTTACTGGATTCACTTCTTTTGGGAAACTCTTCCGTGCGCATTTCTGCATTACATACCCACCCCTTCTAGGTATTTATTTTATGTGCTTTATTTATTTTCATTTTCTCCTTAATCACAAATTAATTGTTAAAATGAACTCTTAATTCACCCACCGTTTCCACGCGCATTCGCACTATACACACACATACTTTTTAATTAAAATAAACTTGCCGTTCACTTAGCACGCGCTACGTGCGCTAAAGAGGCACTTTAATTTTTATTTAACATGAACCAGCCGTCACAAGAGCACGCGCTGGCAAAAAAGTGCTCCACATCACCTTAATTTGTAATCAATGAACTTGCATTTAGAGACCCAGTCTGGGTATCGAAGTCCGGGATTCGAATTAACACACCGTTTTCACCTAATAATTGGTACTTAAATTTATAATAAGGCACCGCCGTTTTCTTGCTAAGGTTTATCACTTAATAAAAATTCACCTATTCTTAATAATTTATTAAAATTAACCCTTCATTAAATTAATTCCCCCTCACTGCACTTAATTTCCCTTTTTAATGAACCGTTTCGTGGGATGGGTATGCGCAGTCATTAGAGTTATTTTCCTGGTCCAGTCTTGGTTTCTCACCGATGTAGTCTTGATATGTGTCGGATGTGGTGATGTTTTGGTTTACTGTCTTTGTTACGGTTATGGGTACGGTATGCAGTTTTTTTCTTTTCTTGCCTGATACAGGGTTCTGGGTGTTTGTCTGATGCATTGCATGAAGCTTTCGGTCGCATATGTCTCAAGGTCATGTCAAATTTTTTCTAGGTTGTGGTTTGATTGGGGTTAGTTGGTTGAGTCACGTTTTATTGTGTTGGTTGTTCTCTTATCCTTGGTTTTTTGTCTATTCCTTTGCAGGCATTCTCCTTGATTGTCTGTGTTTGTGGTGTGTGTGTAACCATCTGAATGGCGCCTTCTCATGCTCCTCCCCCTATCCAGTACGTCCCATTAGTTAGTAGGGATTACTCTTCCCTACTTACTTTTGAGCCTCTCACGAAGGCGGGACTTGCTGCTTTTGTGGCTACTTCTTTTCCCCTGCTTCCAGAGGATCCGTCATTATGTGATGAGTTTCTGGCCTCTTACAGCAAGAAGTCGGGACTAGTCCAGGGTATTTCTATGACTTTGACACCTCGAGGCATAGGGAAGGCTCTGTCTCTACCCTACAAAGGTGAACCTTTTATTACCACTCGTCAGCTTTTCTCTAATGAAGAGATTTTGAAGCTGTTGCAAAAGCAGACAAGGGAAATGCTAGATGTTAAGAAGGTGATCAACTCTTCAGGAGTTTCCTTTTCTATGATCACTGATCCTGTATGGAAGACGATCTGTCAGTTTCTCCAGGACATGTTTATGCCTGCCAAAACGCCATCCCAGTACTTGTCCAAAGAGCTTTTCACAGCTTCCAGGATGGTGTTGAAAGGAGTTGCTATTGATTGGAGCACTTACCTCCTCACTAAAATGGATCAACATTTCGTCAAAGTCACCAGGGGTAATGTTACCAATGTCACATATGGATCATATTTGTCTACCTTCTTGACCTATTCAGGTTTACAGAAGACTGTGCCTCCATCTCCTCCATCAGATCCCGTACCTCCTCCTCCACCTTCAGATGAGTCTGAACCCATTGACATAGAGGATGATGATTCTCCGCCTCCCCTGGTCATCCAGCGCAAATGCTTGAAGAGGGTAGCGGATAAAGCTCCTTCACTTCTTCCTTCAGTGCCCATTCCTGCTACCTCTGGCAGTGATCTCCCAGGTATCTCACTTGCAATAACCTATTCCGAGCACATCGAGACGGATCATTGGACATATCAGTTCCCTCCCTGAACAGTTTAGTCTCAGGAGATGCCATTCCTTTCCTCTGTAAAGATATTCAAAGCTCCATTGATTTGTCAGTGACAGCCTGTGTTCAACAGCTGTACGCGTCTTTTTATGAAGAACTCATGCAGTCTAAGGACCAGTTGCATACGGAAACATCTGAGTTAGCTTCTGCTAAGGATACCCTAGCAGATTTATTTAAGCAAATGGAACAGCAAACCAACTGGTTGCCACCCAAAGCGATGAGATCTCTTCTTTGAAGATCCAGTTACTAGAGGCTCAATCCCAGGTTACTAGCCTTTCAGAGGAGTAGGAGAGGATGTCCAGAGAAGCACAGGAGTTCCGAGCTCTTTTCGATGACAAACTTTCCGCTTTACAGATTGCTAATGACACAGTGGCATCCCAAGCCTCCCAAATCAAGCAGTTGCAAGATCAACTGGCGAAATCCCGCTCTGTTCCTCCAAGCCCTAATGTTCCCTTGATTCCTTCTCTTTCACAGTAGGACTTGGCTGCTCTTCAAAGACAAGCTACTTTGTGTCCTCTATTCCAAGATAAAGTGGAAAGATTGCAATCCAGAATGGACTTGTTATGGTCTACCTTTGAGCAGTTTCAGGAATATGTCTCACCAGACCATTCTTTCTTTGTCCACTACCACTTACAGAAGTTGGTCTTCTACATGAAGCTTTCCACGATGGATTTACCTCTTCCAGAGGATGGATGGAGTGGGGCTTGGTCTGCTGAGTTGTTGACAGAGGTAGTACAAATGGTGTTTGAAGATTCTGTCACGCTAGATACCATGTTGATGTCATACATGTATCTACGAGGAAACTTGTTAATTCTAGATGAGGTGGATATGGCATGGTATGTGGGGGATGTGGTCTTACAGGCTGTTTTGTATGTCAATCATTTGGAGTTGCGCATAGCTGACATGTTCCAGAGTTATTCCTCCAAAGTGACTGATTGTCATGATAATTCGTGGCATCCTATGATTGATCCTGTAGTCCTAAATCAACGACAAAACATAGCTCCTATTTCTGCCCAGAGTACTAATCAACTGAGGATGGATCTCTTAGCCTATCTTTCAAAATATAATCCATTTGATGCTACCTTCTTTGATGCCTATCATAGACGATCTCTCTTAGGACCTTCTGTTCCTACCCTCCTCTATTACCAACAAATGGCTCACCGATATGCTATATATCTTTCCCTTTGTCAATCTAATTCCACAAATATTTTACCCCTTCTTTTCCAACCTTCATCTTTCCCTGAAATTCCAATTTTTACATATTGTTCCTTTATTGAGGATAGAGTATTTTCCCCTTCTCCACCCTGTTCTTCTCCCTCCATTAATGTACCCTCTACATTTCCTATTTATCAGTTAACACCCTTCCTTAGTGATTCCCTCCAAATTTCTGCCACTCCTTCTTTAACCTTTTCCTCTTTTTATGATTTTTCCTATCCCTCCCTTCATCCACTTTTCCTTATTCCACTACCCTCTCCTAACACTTCCATATCTTAACCACCTCAGTTGGTTAGTGATTGTGATGGGTTTGATAATCAGATTTCCAGAAGACGGGGATGGAGTTCGGATGATTGCCTTACAGGACCTCAGATCAATTGGCCAGTAATTCCAGGAGAATGGACAGCTTCCAGTCAAGCTTATCAGAACTACGTTCATTTTGCTCAGCAGTATTCATAGTCTGCAGATCCTTCAGTGAGATTAACTGCTCACTTTGCTTGGTACCTAGCCTATATGCATAGGCACTCTCATAATGATTCCAAGCCTATTCCAAAGTTGTGCATGAATGTCAATGTGAGCATTGATTCCCAACAGCTTGATATATTGTATTTTCATGCCCTTTGTTTGCCTAGCAGATAGTTGGTCCTGTTGGAAAGGATGTGCTGTCTCCAGTTTTTTCAAAATCCTCCCAAAAACTTTGTAGATGAATCCTTGTCTATGGATCGTTTCCGACAACATCAATCTTTCAAGAGGGATCATCTTCATTGATACCTTTCCAATGTATGGTGGATGCTTTTTAATGAAAATCTCTCTTTTTGGAGAAGTCATTCAGATGGTTGTCTTGTGTATTAGTGTTTGTGTTGTGAGTTCATTTATGTAAAACGAACATGGTGGTTTCCTCTTGGATTTCGTGTGCGAGCTACATTTTGGAGAATTGTGGTGATGGGATCGTGGATGGAGAGTTGAAGCTGATGCTAATGAAGAAGAAGAAAACTCTTATATCCTTTATAATTTTGTTGAGATTTTTAGTTCGATCAGAAGTGTTAATGTATAAAGGGTTTTCCTTTCTTTGTATTTTTATATCAAAAACAGGTTATGAGTTGGGGTCGTGGTGGATGGATTCTTTTTGAGAAGATATTAAAGATCGCAGTTGAGCTTTTTAATGCACTTGTATTCCCTTTTTCCTGGGTCGCGAGGATGCTTCCTTATTAAGTGTGGGGATATGTTGAGTGTTGAAATGATTTGTTTTTTTGGCTGATTTTTGTTGTTTTTGAGAGCTAAATGGTTGATTTTATGAGATGATTGATTGGTTTAGAAGTGGTTTGAGAGTGTTTTGGATGATATTGATTGTGTTTTGGAAGTTCATGATATTTATTAGTGGTTCTGTGATGTTCTGATAGGTTCTGATTGGTTCTGTATACCTTCTGTTTTGTTCTGTTTTGGTCTGTTTTGGTCTGTTTTGTTCTGATTGTCTTCTGTAAGGAGGGATGGAGTATTGATTGATGAAGATTGAGATCTTGAGAAAGCTTATTGAATGGTTTGTGAGAGTTTGGAATGGTTTGAGAATGAGTTATATGGTTTTGTTGACCTTCTGTAACCTTCTATAGGTCTTCTGTAGAGCTTCTGTCTTTGTTCTGTTCTATACTGTAGCAGTTCTGGTACTGTTTTGTGACTGTTCTGTATGCTTCTGTATGTGTTCTGATGGATGAGAGTGTAGCTTGGGAAAGTTTTCTAGCCTTGGAAAGAGGTGAATACAAGTGCAAAAGAGCTGGAAGAAGTGGAAGAAGTAGCTGCTGAAGACTCAAGAGAAGACTAGAGTGAAGTGACAGTAGTGAGCTACGAAAGGACACTGTAGTGGCTCTGGTGACTCTTCATATCAGACATACCTCTTGGGAGGGGTATCCACGACCTAAGAAGGATTATTGAGAGTGATTTTGAGAGATTGTAGTGAGGATATGATGTATTATTGATGGAGAGAGAGAGAGAGAGTCAGAGATAGCCAATTCTATTGAAACAGTGTGATTGTATATGAGAGATTGAGAGAGAAGACTATGAAGATATTGAAGATGAATATTATGTGATGTATTTCCATTCAAAGATGGTATATTCCTTTGCTTTCTTTGTTCTATTGATGGATTTTGTGAAGATGTTGAAGAATATGGTTGATTCTATCAAAACCTGGGAGATCTACATGATGCTGCATAAAGATTTGTTGTGCTTGGTGTTCTTTTCTTCATTGTGATCATATGAAACATAATAAACAAGCTTGTTGGTGTTACAAGATAGATTTTCTTGCAAGAGAATTCCCTTTTCCTTGGTGTTCCTCTCGGGGCTACACTTTGTGCATTGAGAGGACCATCCCATGCGTGCAATACTCCATTCACACATCTCACCTCTCTATTGGATATAAAGGGCAAGGACTGGTCACTCACCCCACCCTTTGTCTCATGCTTTGTTGATGAATACAGAGGGTACCCATACTCACACCCCCATCCAATTGGGATTAAAGCTCACATCACTCTAGGGTTGTCGATGAAGATCGGCGTCATCAAGTTGATAATGTCACTTGGATCGGTTAATGAAGAGGCATACCCAGGAAGGTAGCCAACAAGTCCAGTACTTGGATTGCATATAGGAGAAACAACGTTTGTTGGAGGAATCAGAAGCACTTGATGAGGTTATAGGATTTAGTGCACCAGGGGACATGGCTTTGAAACTTATGCTGCAAGAGTTTTGCTAGTACTTCAGCTGTCCTGGATTGTGGGGCGTTACCACATTTTCCACATCCAGCTTCCCATCCAAGGGTGTGTACCACCTTTTCTTGGAATGAGGCCTATTATGATAGGGAATTTCTTTCTTTTCTCCTGTAAGAGTTTTGTTTTTATTTTACTTTTTGTTCTTTTTTTTTTGCCCTACTCCTGAGGATGTTTTCACATTTTCTCAAAGGATAGGTCAGTATGATAGGGATTGAAGCCCTTTTCTCCCATGAATGATATAAATATCTATTATTATTATTATTATTATTATTAAGAGGAGAATGGCAGGAACTCCATGTATCAAAACCATCCTCACTACCTCTGCTACATCAGGCGTAAAGGAAGCCAAGGAGGAGGGGAGGGTGGCTGTGAGGGGCTAACAGAACGAAGCCACATCATCAGGATTAGCAAGAGGGTTATAAGGAGCATTATGTAAAGACGCATTGACCATTGTGCAAGGAATGAGGAAGCTATCGACGGTGATTGTGAGGATCCCCAAGGAGGGTAATACTTCTTGAGGTGATAGCCATTAATCAGGAAGCGATCATCAGAAGCATCGACTCTCTGGATTTGGATAGAGCCATTAGGATTGACGGCAAGTACCTTATAGGGACCCATCCATCTTTGTTGAAGCTTGCCTAGAAACTCATGAATCATAGGATAGAACTAAGTCACCTTCTTTGAACTCCTTCTGCTTGATGAAGCTATCATGATAGGTCTTTCTATAGGCTTGCGTGGCTTCCATGCATTGTAGGGCTATCTTGTGAATCTCATCGAGACATTCCAGATGCAAGAGGTGGTGTTGTAGTGACTCGTCATCTCCCAAGAATTCTTTGATAGCCACACACAAAGAGGATAGCTTGAGTTCAATAGGAAAGATGACTTCTGTTCCATATACCAATCGGAAAGGGGTTTGTCATGTAGCAGACTTATGGGAGGTTCCATATGCCCAAAGGGCCTCTGTAGTTTGATCGTCCCAATCACGATGACAATAATCATCAATCCCTTCAATGTACATAGAAAGATCAAGGAACGTGTTAGAGTAATCAAGAACGGACATGCCCCTTTGTTGAAGTCCATACCATCTTCTTTGCAATCTTTCTTTTTCCATTGGAGAGACAAACGCTTCCAACATTGCCTTCTTAAAATCCTCCCAAGAAGCAAAATTGTGACCAACTTTTTGCATATATCTCCACCATGTATGTGCATAGCCTTCAAGATAGAGTGCTACAAAATAGATCTTGGCTTCATCATGGTGAGGAAAAAGTGTGAAGTACATCTCCAATTTGTTTACACATTCTTTCCACTTTGTTGGAGATGCATTATCCCCCTTGAAGTTGGAAATGGTAATCTTCTCTTTGTACTCTCTTTCATTATAAGTTGGCTGAAAATTGTTGGAATGTTGCCCCAAAGATGATTGTCTCGAAAAATCTCTATTCATTGAATCTCTTCCAAAGGAAATTTTTCTAGGATTATTACCACCATGATTCGGTTGTCCCAATCCAAAAGAATGATGCTGTCCATTAGTGGAATGACCATAAAATGACTTATCTTAGTTGGTGATATCATGAAATGACATTCTTTCATCAAATCTTCCACTCTTATCATGAAACTCCAATTATTTTTGCTTGATGGCAGATTGAGAGGGAAAAGATTTGTAGAAGGGGTCACATCCATGAAACTCCTCATTCTCCTCTCTTCTTATACCCTCTTCTTCATAAGTAGCTCCACGTCTTCGATTGAATTGAGGATGAGCATGGTGCTTTGATGATATTGGTGGCTGGCAATGAGTACTCATCATTGTAGATGGCTCTTCTTTCTCAAAGTTTGACATAATAGGCTGATCACTTCTCTTTCCTTTCATATTGGATGGTTGAATTGAAGTATTTTCAATATGAATAGTGGGTTCATTTGGTGTAGATCGATTGGGAACACTAATTGGATCAGATTCAACATTTGAAGGACTTACAACCAGTTCTACTCCTATTCAAGGGAAGTTGAATCTCAGAATTGGGGATTATTGCGACAAAGAATCTTTTCTACTTGCATCCATAGGTAACTGTGATATTATCTTAGGCATGCCTTGGCATTACAAGATTAGACCTCTTCCCGATTTTGTTAAGAAGAACCTTGCATTTCAATTCAAGGGTCGGAACATAGTATGCATTACTGATGCTGGAGATTGGCCTATGCCAATGGTTAGTCATGTTAGCATTTCTAAAGAAATGAAGAAAGCTATTTTTGCGTACATGATTTTTGTGAGAGAGTCAAAATAAACTAATGATTCAAGGGCACTTGGTGCCTCTAACAAACACACAATACCAACTAATGCTTCTAAGTCTCAGACTTTAAAAGAACCCCTCTCTTTAATTGATCAAGCTAGACATGATTTTGTTAAACAATATGAAGATTGTTTTAGTGATTCACTCCTAGGAGAGTTACCTCCTAAGCGTCTGGAAGATCACAAATTTGATCTTATCCCAGGCAATTCACCACCTAACCAACCGCCTTACTGAGTAAGTGTAAGTCAGCAAGAGGAGATCCTAACACAAGTAAACGAATTGTTGGAAAAAGGGTTAATTCCACCTAGCTCTTCTCCATACTGCTCTCCAGTCTTACTTGTTTAAAAGAAAGACGGTTCTTTTCGTATGTGCATAGACTACATATCTTTGAACAAGATCACAATCAAGAATCGTTTTTCTATATCAAGGATAGATGATATCTTGGATAAGTTGCAAGGGGCTAGTATCTTTAGTTGTATTGATCTCAAGAGCGGCTAACACTAGATACGGATAGCACCTGAAGATGTTCATAAGAAAGCTTTTTGTACGACATTTGGACTATATGAGTTCTTAGTCATGCCATTTGGTTTAACTAATGCACCCACCACATTTAATTGAATGATGGAGAGAATTTTCAGACCTCACTCAAAGTTGACAAGTGTCTTCTTTGATGACATTCTAATATTTTCATGATCTGAAGAAGAGCATAGAAAACATATATCTATTGTTTTTCAAGAGCTTCGCAAGCATAGACTACAGGTCAATGCTAAGAAGAGTGAAATTTTCCTTTCGAAAATTCATTACTTAGGCCATATTGTTTCTCACAATTTGGCGAGAATGGATCATGAGAAGATTCGAGCCATTGTTGAATGGCCTACACCTACTTTTGTATATGAAGTTAGAAGTTTCTTGGGCCTATGTTCATACTATAGGAGGTTCATATGAGGTTTTGCATATGTTGTATCTCCTCTACATGACCTTACCAAGAAGTGAATGCCTTTTTGCTGGGGATCAAGGCAACTACAAGACTTTGAAAGAATTAAGTTTCTTATGACTCAAGATCCAATTCTCATAGTTCCGAATCTTCAAAAACCTTTTGAATTTCACTGTGATGCTTCTAGGGATTGCATAGGAGCTATGCTTAACCAAGAGAATCATGCAGTAGCATTTGAAAGCCAACGCCTCAAGGACCATGAGCTACATGCTCCAGTATATGAGAAAGAGCTTATGGCAGTGGTACATGCTCTTCAAGTATGGAAACACTATTTACTTGGTGCTGATTTTGTTATTAAAACAAATCACCAAAGTCCACTCAGAAGAAGCTCTTAGAGAAATAGATGTGTTGGGCAAATTTCTTATCTATGTTTCATTTTCAAATCATTCACACATCTGGAACTAAGAATGCGGTAGCAGATAATCTATCACGGTGACCTCGAGTGAATGCCATCACAACTGTTTACCATAACGAGTTCATGGATTTACCCAAAATGTATCCAGCTGATTCTGACTTCTCAACCATATGGGATCAACTTAACTCAGGTCAGTCGATTACACCTTACTCGATTCAAAATGGTTATTTGTGTCATCATCAAGCAATTGGTATAGCATTACCATTGCGACACAAGGTAATGGATGAAGCACATGCATCTCCATATGTTGGACATAGGGGTATTCTACCCACTACTCAAGCATTGAAAATATATTTCTTTTGGCCCACTCTTAGAGCTGACATTGAAAGATATGTCCGCGAGTGCAAGAGATGCCAAAAAGTAAAGCATGACAAGCATAAACCACTTGGTCTACTAAAGCAATTACCTATTCCCAATGAGCCTTGGGAAATTATATCCATGGACTTTATCATGGAGCTTCCTCACACACAAGTAGGCAATGATGCAATCTGGACTATCATTGATAGATTCAGTAAGCAAGCTTGCTTTATACCTGTGCGAAAGACAATCAAAGCCGATCATATGGCTAAGCTATTCATTGCTCATATTTTCAAGCATTATGGCATGCCTAAGTTCATTATAAGTGATTGAGATCCCCACATGACCAGCCTCTTTTGGCAAGCTCTCTTCAAGAACCCTGAGACATCCTCTTATCATCCTCAAATGGATGGGCAAAGTGAAAGTGCTAATTCTACTATTTTGGACCTTTTGAAATCCTATGTCTTTGATAATCAAAGAGAATGGGAAAAGTATTTTCCTTTAGTAAAGTTTGCATACAATAATACAGTGCGCTCTAATACTGGTAAGGCACCCTTGAGATCATCTATGGTAAGTCTCATTTACCACCCATTCTTCTTATGAAAGATAAGATCTTTGCAGCAATAGATAAGTTTGTTAGAGATATTGATACAACTTTCACTCAAGTAAAAGCTGCTATCCAAAGGACACAAGAGAATCATAAACATGAAGCAAATAAGCATCGTCGTAAGTTAGATCTCAAGTTGGGACAGTGTGTTCTTCTTAAGTTGTAGAAGGCTCGCCTGAAGAAGCAGAAATGTCAAAAGGGTAAAGTGGTTAAGCTTTCTAATTGCTATTATGGCCCTTTCAAGATCACATATAAGATAAATGATGTGACTTTTTGTTTGGATCTACCAATTCATTGGAACATTCATAATGCTTTCCATATAAGTTTGCTACGTCCCTATATTGGAGAACCTCCAATGGAACCAATCAAGGAAGATTTACCTGACATAGAAGAAATAGAAGAGTTCCTTGTGCATGAAAGAATTTTACACTATCAGGACAATACTCTAAGGTTAGGCAAGATATTACCCAAGTATCTGGTTAAGTTTAAGAATAATCCCCCATTGGACGCTCACTGAGAGAGAACTACAAGACTTTCTAGACCATCTTAAGGACTATGTATCCCCTCTACAGTTGAGGTCAACTGTTTAGAAGCCATAGGGATGTCACTAAATTGATTGCTTATTACGCATTCTCTATTTAATAAATTCATATTAATAAATTAATGACTCACTTTTATTGAAGTGTTGATAATGATCTATCATGGCCATGAGACCATTTTTAGAGACCAGTATTCCTAGTGCATCACTTTGACGGGGATATCAGGTACATGCAATACAAGTTATGAAGGGGGAAAGAAGTGTCTACCAAGTGTAAGAGTGTACACAAGAACCAAGGAGTTACACATAAATGAAGATGGATTGAGTTCTAAGAAGAGGAAGTGCATTAGCATTGTGTATATGTATTTATGTGTGCATCGAGGGACACATGGGAATGTTTACTTGTGTGTAATGAGCATTGCATTCATTTGGTGTCATCCTCTCCCCTACAAGTCAAGGTTTAAGGTCTTTTCTTTCATTAAGAAAGACGAGAGAGAGAATTCTCTCACTAAGAAAGACGAGAGATGTGATCCTCTGGAAGTGAGGAGAGAAGTGATTTTCTCTTTCTAAGGTCTAAAATGACACAAGCTTTTGTGTGGAATTCAATCTTAAGGTTGAGACCCAAGGCAATCTAATGAACTCTCCTTATCTATGACTCAAAGTGGTTGCATGGACCACAAGTTAAGAGTATAGTTTAAAAAGTTATTTTTTGGAAAATTTATTTTAAAAATATCTTGCAATAGAAAAAAGACCTCTAAAAACGAGCCAAGAGGGTTATCGGAAATAGTGAGATCTACAACTTTCGTGTTGGACGTTTTTTCATCCAAACAACGCATAAAGAGGTATCTCGAAATTAGTGCTGCAGAGTGGAGCAACCACATCTTGCATGAAGATCAACTCAACTCTCTCTCCAAGAAGAGAAGCTCTTGAAAGCCTATAAAAGAGGAGACTCTCCTTGGGTGTAAGGGAGAGGTGAAGGAAGCACCACTATGCATGTATCCAAGAGGAGAAGAGAAGGTGCAAGTGCTACAGAAGCCCTGCTGAAATCAAGTGCTGTGAAAGCTCTGTCAAAATCAAGTTCTAAGAGGAGAAGAGAAGGTGCAAGTGCTGCGAAAGCTCTGCTGAAATCAAGTGCCAAGAGGAGAGCCCTACACATATTGTGTAGGAGAGAAGGAGACTCAAGAAGGATCAAAAGGTGCCAACTTCCAAGTTGTGCAAGTGTTAGTTGTATATCGTGCAAGGAACCGTGATCTTGTTTCCAAGATCTACAAGTAAGAACTGGCTTATGTGTAACGAAGGAGCTTGCTCCTTATCAATAATATAACTCCACAAGGGGGGGAACTGGCCCATCTTCCAATCCCTAGTGTGTTGCCAATTTCTCTACATCTCTCTCTACATATTTCTTTTCTCTCATCTATTCTCCCTCTGTGCCAACATAATATTCACCATATATATTTTAAGTATATAAGAAAGTCGAGCGTGTATCTTGAATTTTATAACACAATGGCTATCACCTAAAGAAGTACTTCCCTCCCTGGGGATCTTGACAATCACAGTTGACCCACCCTTTCCCTTTCGAGATTTGCATTGCCCTTCTCCTTGTTTTACTGATAACCATTATGCTCTTCTTTATGAGCCAGCATCCTTCTGCTAGCCCCTGCCAAACACCTCCCATCCTTACTCTATTCTCCTCTCGTTTGATCCAGCAGGGGTGGTGAGGATGGTCTTGACACATGGTATTTCTACCATTCTCTTTATTAAAGAAAAAACAAAGAAAAAAAATATCGATCATGGGAGAAAAGGACTTAGATCCCTATCATGTCGACCTATTCTTCAAGAAAAGGTGGAAACACCCTCGGGAGTAGAAAAGAAGAAAAGAAAAAAGCAAAAAAAAAGAGAAAAAATAAACTACTATGGGAGAAAAGGAAGTAATTCCCTGTCATAACAGGCCTCGTTCCACGAAAAGGTGGTAAACACCCTTGGGATAGCTAGTTGTGAAAGGTGGTAACATCCCATAGTTCCAGATAGCTAACTCACTATAGCAGAACTTCTTCAAATACAATTTCAAGCCACCTCCCTTGGTGTGATGTCCTTGCAACTTCATCAGTCCATCTGATCCTCTTTAACAGGCGATCTTTCATACAAATCATCGAAGAATCAGATGTGTTGGCTGCCTCCTTGGGTACGTCTCATCTTTAGCACCCTAATGACAATAATAGACAAAGAGATCTTCATCGACAACCCCTTGAGTGTATCTATTAGTGAGTGTGAGATAGAGGGTGGGGTGAGTGACCAGTCATTTCCCTTCAATTCAAATGAGAGGTGAGCTATGTGGAATGGAGTGTCGCACGCACAAGTTGGGCCTCTCAATGCACAAAGCATGATCTGTTCCTGTGCACTGCACTATAAGGCTCTCTGGCCTTCCTTCTTGCACTGTATGCTCGCATAGGGTGGGATGCACAGTTGCACCATCAAATGCACACAAGGCATACAATCTTTGCATTAGTGATTGTGAGAATAACATCACTGGGTTTTAGGAATAGCGGGCTGCCCTGTTGTATTCTCCAACTGGAGTTTCCTAAATCAATAACATCAGAGGGGGGTTGAGTGTGGCTGGTGTTTCCTAAATCAATTATCTCGAGAGGTGAGGATTGAGGGACATTACGACAATTGGAGTCAGGTACATTCTCATTTCCCTATGCACCTAGGGGATGGGTCTCTGCTATCATCACCAGACACATCACCCTATTCTGTACACTGCACTATAAGGCTCCCTAGCCTTCTTGCTTGCATCTTTACATCAATATTACCTCGAGTGATGTACGTTATGGGGAAAGTCACTGTTCTCTCATCCCATTTGAGTGCCCGTGAGCTGAGTGACTATCCTTCATTAACGAAAACTACCCCAATGGGCTTTATCAACTAGCTACCTCCCTGGTGCTACTGCATGGTCCCTGCCATGCTAGCTAAATGCTGGAGCGAGTTGTGGTACCTCCTGCAGCTGACTCCAATCCTTCTATAATAGTGACGGTTACTTCGACCATACGTAAAACGGGCAAAGTTTTCTCACCCTATCCTTATGATTGCAAGTGTATGTTATGTGTTAAGTGTGGGGATGTCAGAGTCTAGTTGGTTGACGAGTCCTAGGCGGTGTTGATGCATCCAACCCTGTCCGTTTAGGTTTTAAGTATGGGGACACGTCCCTGCGTGTTTGTGATGCATAACCCCTACAAATGCCTCAAATTTCTCATGCATTTATGCCATGACCTACTTTTACCCTAATGGGGTCCCTCCCTCGCCCCTTGTCCACTTTCAACCCACTCCTGGGACTGCTCCTTCTCTCTTTCCCTTTCTCCCTTGTTTTGAAGTTTTTCATGTGAACGTACCCTACATTCATCGAAACCCAAATCCAACCTTCCAGCCCTGTTTTTTCCCTTTGAATTGCCCATTTTTACTTTTTACCAACCCCTCTTCTGCCTGATGGTTCTTGAGTTATTCATTTTTGACCCATTTTCCGTCAATTGGCTGTGTTTCATGTGAGCGCATCATTTTTGCTTTAGAACAACAATCTAATGTGACAGCTCTGCCCTCCACCTTTCATATGACATTTTTTCTTTTTACACCCTATCATTTCGACGCACGGTTCATCGGTTCTTAATTTTTGCGGGTTTTTGAGACCTTTTCGTGCATATTTTTTTTACATTTTTCCATGTGAACATGCCCTATTTTCACCAAAATTCCGGTTTAATTTGACAGCTGTGTCTAGCCACACTTTCACCACATTTTTCCTTTTTTCTAATACCCTATTTCGCCAGCTAGATTTTTGTTATTAAATTTTCAATGTGTTTTCAGACGTCTTTTTGTGTTTTTCGCATGTGAACCCCTCCTCATTTCCCAATACATGAGTTTTGATGTGCCAGCCCTATGAATACCATTTCCCCAGACATTTTTTCTTTTTATTTCCCTTCGTTCTGGTACTCAGTTCTTTTCGTATTAATTTTTGAGTCCATTTTTACGTTTGTTTTTTGGGTTTTTTCCATGTGAACGCATTCTATTTCAGTCGGAATGGTGTTTTGACCTACTAGGCTTGCCGGGCCCATTATTTTGCACATTTTTCCTTGTTTTCACCCTATGTTTCAACGAGCGTATTTTCTAATATTAATCCCCGTATGTATTTTCGGAGCTGTTTTTTGCATTTTTCCCTTGTGACCGCCCTGATTTCGCCTTGGACAAATTGTCGCACTTTTCTGTAATCTTCTCTTCATTTTGCGACAAATTTTTCCTTTTTCTCGAATTTTATTCTGTTGCACGATTTACACGTTATTAATTTTTCTTTGTTTTGCCGTGTTGTTGCGTGCCTTGCCCCGCGTGTGCATGCACGTGTTTTTGCTTTTACGCTCATGTGACGTCCCTCTAGCGTTCGCGACTCCTCCGCCACCATCCTGGCCCCGTCTGCTTTTGCCACTACAAATTTTTTTATCCCCACCCCGCGCTTATGCGGGGACGAGGGGGGGCTTCCTTGATTTTCTTTTTCTTATTCTTATTTATCTTTTTTTATAAAAAATATTTCAAAAAATTCACTCCCCCCTTCTCAACGGTTTCCCCCCTCCTTCCTCCCTCTTCTCTCTCCTCTTCTTTCTCTCTCTCTCTTTCTTCTTCTCTCTCTCTGACCCCTCCCTCTCTCTCCCCTCTCTCCATACTCCTGCGCCTCCATCTCCTCCTCCTCCTCCTCCTCCTCCTCCTGCTCCTCCTCCTCCTTCTTCTTCTTTTCCTCCTTCTCCTCCCACCATCTCCTACCCTCCTCCCTCCTTCTCCCCTATCTTCTCATTCTCCCGCCATCTGCTCTTCATGCCTCCTCCTCCTCTTTCTTCCTTCTTCCCCACTTCCTCCCCTTCTCCTTCTCCACCCTCTCTTCCTTCCCTCCCTCTCCTCCTCCTCCCCTCCCTCCTCTCTGCTGCCATTGTCTGCATCTGCCACCCACCATCTACGAACGTCGCCGCTGTTGCGCCTTCGCCCGCCACTTCCTACCTCTTCCCCTTTGCCCACCACCTCCTACCTCCTCCACTTCCTCTTATTTTCTCCTCCCCTTCGCTTGCCACCTCCTCCCTCCTCCTCTTCCTCTTCTTTCTCTCCTTTCCCACTTGGTTGCTCCCAACACCCCCCCCCCCCCCCCCCTCCCCCCCAATCCAACAAAACCCCACCCCCTACCCTCCCCATTAAGCCCCCCTTCCCATCACCCCACCCCCCAAAACAAAACCACCCCCTTGGCCCCCCCAGCACACCGTAGCCATCCATGGCACTGACTCTCCTTCCCCTCGATTTTCACGACAACCCTAGTCACTCACAATCACTAACCCCACAACCCTGCTTGTGAGTGTTCGTGAGAGTATTCGCGCACGTTGGGTGTGCTCGTGTTGTGTCCGGGAGTCGTTCATACAAGTTCATGCGTGAGGACGCGCATCTAGATTTTTCCATGTGGTGGTGCATGCCCGTCCGTTCACACACAACCCGAATATCTCCTTTTATTTTCCAAAAACTTGCAAAAACACCTAAAGATACTTAAAAACATTTAAAAATTTCATATGAATCCAATAAAAACCCAAAAAAGCTAAAAATTCTCTTTGACAAATTGGAAAGTTTTCTAGATCATTTTTGTGGTCATAATTGTAGAAAACTAATTGCAAAAAATTTAAAATATTCAAAATCCTTCTAAATTCATTTAAAATTGAATAAAAGTCATTAAAAATCAATGAAAGTAAAAAATAATTCCAAAAAATTTCAAAAAATCATACAAACTCATTTGAATATTTTTGGCATATTCCATATGCTGAAAATGCTATACCCAATGAATAAAATATTATTTTAAGACCAAAATGCTAAATTTTTAAACATAAATTCATAGAAATTTTATTTTACATTCAAAAAAGTAAGTTGAAAAATGAAAAACAAAGACACATTTTTGAAGCCAGATAGTTTAATTGTCACTCAGGGTTGATTACAAAAAGCTCGTTATTAATTTTTAAAAAAACATAATACACAAAAAAACAAAAAATAACAAACAATTTAAAAAACACAAAATTAATATTTATAATAATAATAACACAAAAAACCTAATCACAACTAACCAAACTCAATAGGACCACATTAACCGTGCCTTGCTATTTTTTTTTAAAAAATCGAGTGTTCATTTTTTTCTTAGTTAGTGGCTTTTGCTTTTTTATTGGACTCATTGCATCTTGGGACTAATCCGTGCGCCCTCAATTTCTTGCATACACACCTCTCCATGTGTTTACTTTTTATATTTCTTATTTTATTTATTTTGGTCACCCCATAACCACAGTTAATTGTAAAAATGAACTTTAATCACTCACTTTTCCACATGTGCTTGTGCCAAACACACATTTTTCTAATAAAATAAAATAAACCAATTGTTCACTTAGCATGCACTTCGTGCTCTACATACACATCTAAGTTTATTTAAAAATGAACCCGCTGTCACAAGTGTACACACTACACAAAAAGTGCTAAACACACACTTAATTTTTAATTAATGAATTTGCATTTATAGACCTTAGTCTAGATATCGAAGTCCGGGTTTTGTTTAAAGCAACGCTTCACCCTAATAATTTGTAATTAGCATTCTAAGAAGAAATCACCATTTTCTTGTTAAGGTTTAATACCTAATAAAATTTGATCCATTTTTAACTTTTTTTGAAACTGGTCCATTCATTAAAGCTAATTCCCCTCACTGCACTTATTCCCCTTTTCAATAAAAGCGCTTCATGGGATGGGCACGTGCAGTCTTTTGAGTTGTCATTGCTTATCGAAGTTCTAGTCATGTTATAAGTGGGTTGTTGTTGTATTATGGTTTGGTTTCTATGATACAACTATGGGTATGGTTTGTAGTTTTCTTTTTTGCCTAATACAGGGATTTAAGGTGCTTGTATGTCTTGCATTGCATGAAGCTTTCGGTCTCATACGCGTAGAGGTCATGCCAAATTTTTTCTAGGATGTGGATTGTTTGGGGTGGTTAGTTGGTCAGTCACGTCTGTGTGTGCTTATTATGGTCAATCTCTTATTTCTGGTTCTTCTATTGTTTTACATGCATTCACTGTGATTGTCTATGGGTGTGGTGTGTGTGTAATCTATCTGAATGGCGCCTCAAGCTCCTCCTCTAGTTCAGTATGTCCCCTTAGTATCTCATGATTATTATTTATTGCTGGAGTCTGAACTTATTAGCAAAGAAGGCTTAGCCAAGTTCATCGCACTCTCATTACCACTCATTCTAGAGAATACTAATACTTGTGATCGATTTTTAGCCTCTTACAGTAAGAGGTCTGGTCTTGTCAGAGGAAGAGTTGTCCAATGGATACCTAAAATTTTGGGCAAGGCTTTGTCTTTACCCTATCGGGGAGACTCTTTCCCTACTACTAGACAACTATCCTCAAATGAGGATATCCTTAAATTGTTGCAGAAACTGACACAAGATGTACTGGATCCAAGAATGTTCTTACCACTTCTAGCATTAGTGTCTCAATGATCTCTAATCCTATGTGGAATCAGTTATGCCAGTTCCTTCAAGACAGGTTTATGCCTACCAAGACACTCTCTAATTACCTTTCAAAGGAGTTGTTTACAGCTTCTAGAATGGTGTTGAAAGACATAATGATTGATTGGAGTTCCTATCTTCAGTCAAAGATGGATCGACGCTTTGTTAGAGTCACAAGGGGTAATGTAACTAATGTAACATTTGGTTCCTACCTTTCTATCTTTTTGGCGTATGTCGCCCCTTTGACAGACGTTCATACCTTGATAGTTGATCCACTAGAAGCTCCTCCCCCTATTACTGACCACCCTAATGTCATCATTGAGGATCTTGATCCTATCCCTCATGTGGTAGTTCAAAGGAAACACTTAAAACAAGTGGCTAAATTAGCCCCATCTTCTCCTCCAATCTCCATTCATGATCAATCTAGCAGTCACCTACTAGCTTTCCTCACAACGCCGAATCTTTTCAGAGCACATTGTGAGGGTACTCTAGATATTTCCATCCCTTCAGTACAACACTTGGTAGCTGGAGATTCAATTCCCTTTCTCTGTCAAGATGTTTAGTGTTCTATTGAGCTCTCAGTGGTTGCATGTATCCAACAGCTCTATTCATCTTGCTATGATGAAGTCCAACAAACCAAAGAAGAGCTGACCAAAGCAAATGTAGAGATAGCTTCTGCTCATGAAAATTTTTCTAATTTTTGCATCCAAATGGAGAAATAGACTAAGATCATTGACATTCAGAAAATGGACATTTCTAGTTTTCACACTCAGTTGACTGACACTAAAACCCAAGTGGTTAATGTGACTGAGGAATGAGATAGATCGTTGCGAGAATCCCAAGAACTTTGGGCTCTGCTAGCCACCCAAACAGAGGAGCTTAAGATAGCAAATACCACCTTAGAACAGAGTAGAATCCAAATTCAGTAACTTAACGAGCAACTGGTCTAGTCACGTTCTTCTACATCGAGTCCTGAGCAACCAGTTTCTTCTTTGACCCCTGTAGACTTGGCGGCTCTCCAATGACAGGCCATGTTATGTTCATTGTTCCAAGCTAAAGTGGAAAGACTACAGTCTAGGTTGGACTTATTATGGTCTTCCTTTGAGAAATTTCAGGAGTATATTCCTCCTAACCATTCCTTTTTTGTCCATTATGAGTTGCAGAAGTTGGCCTTCTATATTAAGCTCTCAACAATGGATCTGCCTCTTCCAAAGGATGGTTGTGGATCTTGGTCTTTTGATTTGCTGATAGAAGTAGTCTGCATGGTCTTTGAAGACTCTGTAACTGCGAATACCATGCTAACATCTTATATATATTTATGAGGTGATCTGTTAATTCCCAATGATGAAAAATGGCTTGATATGTAGGGGATGTGGTCTTACAAGCTACCTTATATGTCCAACATTTGGATTTGAGGATCGATGAAATGTTCCAATGCTATTCTTCTAAAGTGGTTGCTTGCCCTAACACTTTATGGCATACAATGATTGATTTTGTAGTCTTGAACCAACGACAAAATAAAGCATCTACTCATGTACAAAACACTAATCAACTGAGGGTGCATCTTTTAGCTTATCTTTCCAAGAATCATCCATTTGATTCATCCTTCTTTGATGCCTACTATTGACGATCTGCTTTAGGTCCCTCTGTTCGTAGCTTATTTTATTATCAACAAATGGCCCATTGCTATAATGCTTTTTTTTCCCTTTATCAATCCAACTCAGCAACCATCTTACCTCTCCTTTTCAACCTCAGGGTGCTCCTCAAATTCCAATATTTACCTATTGTTCTTTCATTCAAGATCGAGTATTTTTCCCTTCTCCTCCTTGTCCTTCCCCGTCTATCCATATTCATTCCACTTTTCCTTCTTATCAATTAACACCTTTCTTAACTGATTCGCCTAAATTCTCAACTTTTTCTTCTTTAGCTTATTCCTCATTTTATGATTTTTCCTACCCATCTCTTCATCCTCTTTTACCCATTCCTCTTCCATCTCCTACCACTTCTATTTCTCAACCCCCTCAGTTCGTTAGTGGGTATGAAGGATTTGATCAACAGACTCCAAGAAGACGAGGATGGACCTCAACTATTTCTCTTATGTGACCATAGATTAATTGGCCATTAATTCCATGAGACAGGACAACTATTAGTCAAGCATACCAAAATTATTTCCATTTTGCCCAACAATATTCACAATCTTCACATCCTTCAGTAAGATTGATAGCCCACTTTGCTTGGTACCTAGAATATATGCATAGGCATTTCCATAACAATGAAAAGGCCATTCCAAAGTTATGTATGAATGTCAATGTGAACATTGATTCCCAACAATTGGATTTTCTATATTTTCATGCCCTTCGTCTACTTAGCAGATACCCTATTTTACTAGAAAGGATGTGTTGCCTTCAATTCTTTTAGAATCCTCCAAAATCTTTTGTAGATGAATCATTGTCCATGAATCATTTTCGTAATCATCAAGCTTTCAAGAGGGATCATCTTCACTGATACCGGTGGTGTTAATTTTTATGTGATGAGTTAGTGGTGGTTGAATATTGGATTTGTTGGAGAGCTCTCTTTTTTACTATTGAAACTGATGGTGATGGTGGATGGAAAGCCTACGATGCAAAGCTGAAGAACCTCTTATATCCTTTACAAATTTGTTATGACTTTCTATTGTTTATAAGATGTGTTATTGGATAATGGTGTTTTCCTTTAGTTGTATTCTTTCTTAGATACAGGTGATAAGTTAGGGTTGTGGTTGGGGTGGATTATTGAAGATACTAAAGAAGATTAACTTGATCTCTTTAATGAACTTATATTACCTCTTTTTTAGGTCATGAGGATGCTTCCTTATTAAGTGTGGGGATATGTTGAATGCTGAAATGATTAGATTGTTTGGTTGATTTTTGTTGTTTTTGAAGGATGAATGGTTGATTTTTGATAGATTTTGAGTGATGTTTAGTTGTTTGGCAAGTGTTTGAGAGTGTTTTGGATAATATTTATTATTTTTTGTAATCTCATGATGATTTTCCGTAGAAATACGAGGCTCTATGATGTTCTGATAGGTTATGTTGAGGTTCTAATTTGTTTTGTTCTCATTTTCTTCTGTATGAAGTAGAGATTGATTATTGATGAAGCTTGAGGTCTTTTGAAAGCTTGTTAAATATTTTTTGATATTTTGGAATGGTTTTAGTATGAGTTATGAGGTTCTAATGTTTTCTGTTGACCTTCTGTAACCCTCTGATGAGCTTCTGAAGAGCCTCTGTTCCTATTCTATTATGTTCTGTACACTTTTTTAAGTGTTATGTGGAATGTATGTGTGACTTTGGGAAAGTTTTCTAGCCTTGGAAAGAGGTGAATGTAAGTTCAAAAGAGCTCAAGGAAATGGAAGACGTAGCTGTTGAAGACTCAAGAGAAGACTGAAGTGAAGTGACGGTAGTGAGTTATAAAGAGTCACTATAGTGGCTCTAGTGACCTTTCATATTAGACACACCTCTTTAAAGGGGCATCCACGACCTAAAAAATATTATTATTACTGATTATTTAGTATTTTAGTAAGGAAATGATGTACTATTGACTAAGAAAGAAAGAGAGAGTAAGTGATAGTCAATTCTATTAAAAACAATGTATCCATCTATGAGAGATTGAGAGAGAGAACTATGAAGACAATGAAGATGAATCATATGTGATTATTTCCATTCAAAAGTGGTGTATTCTTTTGTGTTCTTATTAGTTTTTATGGATTCTATGAAGATGTTGAAGGTTATGGTTGATTCTATCAAATCTGTGGGAGATATCTACTATGATGCTGTGTGAAGATTTGTTATTTTCCTTGTTGTGGTTCTCTAAAGAATGAAACAAAAGCTTGTTGATGTTACAAGATAGATTTTCTTGGAGTAGAAACCCTTTTTCCTTGGTGTCTCTCTTTGGAGCTCTAGAGTGCATGAATCTTTTTTAATGGCATGACATCCTAGCTTAGGTAATGTTAGTTCATGGTATTGTTATTGTTTGATACTGTTTGGAGAATATAGTCCTTAATTGGGCAAAAATTTGCTCATTGATCTTTGTTTATCATTAGTTTAAAAATGTGATTTAATGTTATGTTTATTATTTATGAGTTGTGTACACATTGCTTGTTGAATAATTATTGTATTTTACAATATAAGTATGTGTACACAATATGTATGCATGTGTCTATGAATATTCATGTTGTATAAAAGTTATGAATGTATCAAGTATTGTTGCATTTTTTAATTTGTGTCTATTTGTATTCTTAAAGTACAAAAGCAATCAATGTTGCCATCCTTGTTGCATGTATACTTATTTTTTTCATGATTCTTTGATGTCATATGAATTAAAATAGACATAAAATTTGTCATTAAAATTATTTGATTTTGTGAAATTCATACACTTCTCAAAATGATATAGGAATAGTATTTACATATGCATGTGTGATTTTCTATTGTTGATTATAGTTAACTTGTTTGTTGAAGGTTATGAAATTTAATGATTGAATAATTGTATATTTGTTTGTTTGCTCCATGGATTTTATCATGTATTACTTGTTTTTTTGTTTTGTTTTTTTGTGAGCATTTGTTATAACTTGTAGTTAATAGGATTATAGAAGAGTGATATTTAATCACTTACTATGTCCATGTGCATTGCAATATCCAAAAATATGATGGCACCAATTCCTCAACTTCCAAAGATAACAAATGCTTCTTCCTTTGACCTATCTAATGCAAAGTCGGGTTCTAATTACAAGAAAAAGTAACTAGGGATAGAGTGGAAATTTTCTAAAAGCGTTTTAGGTGGATATGTGGATTAGGAGTTTAATGTTTGCCATGTCATAAAGTCTAGTGGTGTATCTCACATTAGGGATCATTTTCTTGGTAGCATGAAGAAGTCCAGAGTGTGTGTGCCAACATCTAGCTGAAAACAAGGCTATTTGAGAGCACTATGAACACAAGAAAACTTCTATTACAAAAATGTCATGCAAAGAAGTCGAGAACTTTGACTTAGTGACATTGTCAATCAGCCAAATATTTCTCAATCTTAGATATCCCATGTTTCTAACTTTGGAGATTTTCAAGCATAGCTTGATGGGGAAAACAATTAGTCCAAGAAAAAAGTAAGTGTCCGTAAGCCTCTTTCCATGAGATTTTTTGTGTGACATAATTAGAAGAAGTGAAAATGGCATTGGCTAAGGCTATTTTCTTTTAAAGCCCTGCAATGATGATTATGGACAATGATAATTAGAAACATGCATGGAAGACAATTGGGGGAGCTTACGGCTAGCTTTTCCCCATCATCTTATCACTCAATACAACATGAGTTCTTGATAAGTGCCACTTATAGGTAAAGGAGCCAGTTGAAAGGATCATTTTATGCAACTTGGGACTTACTAAATGCCCCATCATATTGGATGGTGAGACATTCTTAAAGGCCATAGATAGACAATACAAATAAAGTCAGGGGAGTACATTGTATACATTTTTTACAAGACTATTAAAGAGATAGGGTATCGTCATGTGGTGCAAATAATTATGGACAATGCAAAGAATTGTAAAAATGCAATTAGACTTTTACAAGAGCAATATCTAGAGATTACATGTAGTGTTTGCAATACACTTCAAGCTTAATTTAATATTGAAAGATTGGTATGAAAAGGAGGATATAGCTCGGTTGCTATCATTATTAATCATTGCAAGAGAATTGTAAAGTTTGTTCTTAAGAGAAGTCAAGTTCTTGACATTTATTAGGCTTGGATGCCATCATGTAGGTTAGAGCTTCCTACAGAGACACAATTTTGCATCCATTTTTATCGTTTGGATTCCTTACTTCAAAACAAGGGCACTATGATAAATACATTCTTGGGTATGGATATGTATGTTGGGAGGCCTAAGCTAAGTGTCTGCAAGTGAGAGATAAGGTTGCCAAGATGCATTTAAATTGTCTAAAAAAGGATACGTGGTGGCAATCTATGGTTGATGCATATCATGTTATGATGCCCGTCATGTATGCCATACATGGCATGGATGAGGGAGTTGAAAATATAGGAAAAGTATGGATGACATGGTGGACTATGCAAAGGATTTTAGAGTCTCTCACAGAAAGTAAAAACTCTCTTGCAAACCCCCAGAAAAAACCATTCGAGGCATCTCAGAGAAAGGTATTGTTAAAATATGTTTAGAGGAGATGGGCTACCCATACACCACTACATAGTGTTGTGTACTTATTGGATCCTAAATATTGGGAAATTGACTTATGGAGAAATAATGAGGTGGCTACAAATTTCTATATTGTGATCAACACATTCTATGCAAACAAGGAGATAGCACACAAAGAATATGTTAAGAAGATCTCTAGATTAAGGTTAAGAGAAGGTGCATTTTCAAATCCCTTTGTGTAAGAGATGGCTAAGGAGTAAATGGAATGGAAGTGGTGGACTATGAATGCAGGGGATACTTGTCTACATTTGAGACCTCTAGCTATGTGTGTGCTTGTGTAATGTGCTAGTAACTCTAGCTCTCGAAGCAAAAATGGAGCACATATAAATATGTGCACAATATAATTCAAAATAGATTATTGGCAGATAGGGCTAAGAAGTTGGTATACATGTATTGAAATGATAGGAAGTTCCAAATTCTTGACAGTAGCAACTGTGAGGAGGGTATGCGCTTGTTGATATACAATTGTGATAATGTTGAGACTGAGACCTCAAACTCTAACGAGGTAAAAAAAATTGAGAGTGTCAATCATACCATTGCAAAATAGACATTGAGATTCAAATGAATCTAGAGGTAATAAATGTAAACATTGCAGAGTGTCTTACCTATCGGATGTCTGGAAGCATCTGTCAAGCAGGAACATCACAAAGCAGTATTGGATTATATTTGAATCTTTACCTTGACCTTTTGCCTTGATATTACAAACTTCAAATATTGTAACTAGTCGATATATGGACATGTAAAGTTTTTCATAGTAATAAGCTTGCAATGCCACATTTAACTTATATCGTGAAAAACTTATTTATTATTTACAAACTTTGATACATTTTAAAAGCCACCTCTTCACAAAGAATCAAAAAGTTGTATTGCTTTTCTATATGGGCTGATCAATAAACTTTTGTACATAAATTATTTACATGTAGTTTTCAATCAATAAAAATATTGTGAAAAGCACTAGATGTTCTCTCTCAATCTCCCTCTTGAGGTTTTGTATGAGACATTTTGAATAGCATAATATCTCACCTCACCATAAGACACCCCCCTTTACAATCAATTAAAAGCAAAAAAAATTATTACTTTCCCCCCGTCAATGCTGTCGGTTGGCAGAGGGAGGGGGAGTTGAACCATGAGTTGGCGGGGAGTCATAATTCAGTGGAAGTAGGTGAAGAAGACAATGGAGGAGGAGCTGTAGTAGGAAGACGGCCATGATGATAGCATATCAAGGTGACAAGGGGGAGTTGACATGGCAGTAGTGCATCTTCCAAGGATCACACGGCATGAAGATGATGAGGACATTGATTTTGATGGGGGGGAGGAGCACACATGTGCCACCTCCAACCCCCCACTACTCCTTCTTTTACCCTTAATTAGGGACGCATATGACATATTTACATGCTCTGTGGATGGAGCTAAGGGCCCTTGTCACAGAAGGAACACGATAATCTCTCCTTTTCCCCCTGCTACCAAACTTGAGAGAGAGAGAGAGAGAGAGAGAGAGAGAGAGAGAGAGAGAGAGAGAGAGAGAGAGAGAGAGAGAGAGAGAGAGAGAGAGAGAGAGAGAGAGAGAGAGAGAGAGAGAGAGAGAGAGAGAGAGAGAGAGAGAGAGAGAGAAGAGGCTCAAGAGCAATTCCTTTCTTGGGTGAAGGCTTGAGTACCCTCTCTCCCCATCGCCAGTTCTTGAGATCTCTTCATCAAATGCCTCTAGTTGACAAAGAGATCGCGAAAGTCAAGATAAGGTGTAGGGAACTCCGACACCAAGGAGTCTTCCGAGAGGAGTGAAGGTTGTATTCAAAGCTCTTAAATGGCCCTGAAGTGAAAACACTCACAAGTAACCGGGAAGGCCGTAACTGCGGAAGGAGGATCGGGCAAAGATACCACCATCAAGACGAACGGGTTATCTAGAGTAAACGCTAATTCGATACTCCAAAACCAAGCACTGCTACTATGTCTAGTACTTTGAACGGAACAGTAAGCATGGACATCATTAGGAAGAAGTCACACTTTGCATCGCGTAACTTGCATAACTCAAAAGGTAGTTGTAAAGGCTTAATAACCATGATTTTCCATAAATAGATTAAGCATATACGGTTGTTGCAGTATTAAGCCAAGTATTAGGTTCAAACTTTTGTAAATGCATCATAGATTGCCAATGTACATAAATATTCAGTGAGGAAGACCCTGAGGATACACATGCTTTTATGATGACTGCTGAAATAGATGATGCTCATGAAGAGTTTACTCAAGAAGAGTTCTTTGACCCTGTTGACTCTTTTCCTTTTGATCTCGGTGGCCATTTATCACAGGGTATGGGTAGAAAGATCGAACCACATGCTGAAATACATGCTACCATTGCTTATACCATATCAATGGATGCTTGGACAGGATCTAGAAGCCCTAATACATTACGTATTAAGGGCCAAATTCATGGGAAAGATGTGTTTATACTCGTGGACTGTGGTAGCACTCATAGTTACATTAATAGAGCAGTCATGGACAGGCTAAAGTGTTTTCCCATTGATCTACAGCAACCATTTGAAGGTGCAAGTTGCCAATGGGGATGAAGAAATTAACACACAAGTATGCCTTGATGTTCACATTCAGCTTGTTGAAAATTTTGGATAGCAATTGAATTTAATTGCATTGGAAATGGGGCCTATAGATGTTGTCTTGGGTTGTGATTGGCTGAAAACTTTGGGCACTATAACCATGGAATTTTCCTTGCTGTATATGGAGTTTATCAGTGCAAGACAGCTCATTCACTTGCAGGGAATTCAAAATGATAGCCAATTTCAGCTCATTACTAGCAAACAACTCAAGAAAGAGTTCAAGAAACAGTCCCAAATCTTTGTATTGTAGTTAAATAAAGAAAATTCAGATCAATCCACTAAAATAGTAAATAATTCAGCATTGAAAACTCTTTTAGAAGAATACAAGGACCTCTTCCAAGCATCACTACCCCCTAATAGGGCAGTTTGTCATCCCATAGATCTGGAGCCTCAGTCAAAGCCTGTGAACAAGCCGCCTTACAAATTGTCTAAGTGCAAAAGAGAAGAAGTTGCCATACAAGTCAAAGAATTACTAGATATGGGATTCATTGAGCCCAGTTCTTCACCGTATGCTTCCCCTGTGTTATTGGTAAAAAAGAAGGATGGATCTTTCAGGATGTGCATAGACTACAGGGATCTTAATAAGATCACCGTGAAGAACAAGTAACCTATTCCACGCATAGACGACTTGCTAGATGAGCTCAAGGGGGACTAAGTACTTTACGAAGATAGATTTGAGGTCAGGCTTTCACCAAATCCGCATGAGGGCAAGGGATGAGGTCAAAACAGCATTTCAGACTGATCGGGGGCTTTATCATTTCTTGGTCATGCCTTTCGGGTTAACTAATGCACCAGCCACCTTTCAGAGCTTAATGAACAAAATACTTCAGCCCTTTCTTTTCAGATTTGTGTTGGTCTTCTTTGATGACATCCTCATCTATAGTAGATCACTGAAGGATCACCTTTGGCACATGAGGTAGGTGTTTGATGTATTGAGGTAGCATAGGCTATTTGCCAAGGAGACAAAATGCACTTTCATGCAGATGGAGGTGGAATACTTGGGGCACATCCTTTGTGAAGATGGAATAAGGGCTGATCCTAAGAAAGTGCAGTGTATAAAAGAGTGGCCCACACCTACAAATACCACTTCACTTAGAGGATTTCTTGGTCTCTCATCATTCTATCGCATATTCATTAGGCATTATGCCACTATTGCAGCTCCCTTGATGGATAGTCTTAAGAAAGAGGCCTTTTTTTGGGATGCCATAACTGATAAGAGATTTAATCATCTCAAAGAATTGCTTACATCGGCGCCCATCTTGGTTTGCCCAGATTTTTCGAAAGAATTCACCATTCAGTGTGATGCCAGTGGCAGAGGCATATGGGCTGTATTGTTACAAGAGCATGGGGTTATAGCATTTGAGAGTCGCAAACTTGCTGAAAATGAGATGACCATGAATGTGTATGACCAAGAAATGCTAGCCATCCTTCATGCCATTAAGAAATGGCACCACTACTTGTATGGCAGCAAATTTAGGGTCAAGAGAGAACATAGGGTCCTGAAATACTTCCTCTCTCAGTCTAATCTTACCCCCAAACAACATAGATGGGTAGCTACACTACAGAACTATGACTTTGACATTACACATACATGGGGAAAAGACAATGTAGTTGCTAATTCATTATCAAGAATGTGGGCTTGTAAAGTTTTAGCCATCATGGAACTTCATAGTGATTGGATAGAAGAGCTTCAGGAGGCCTATTTGTTAGATGTTGATTTCAGCCACATTTTTCAGAAAGTACAGCAAGGGCATGTGGAAGAAAAATCTCCATATCAGCTTAAGAACGGTCTCTTATGGTTTCAGTGTAGGATTGCCATCCCATACACTTTCCCATTCAAGCAAAAGATCATGCAAGAGATGCATTCTTCACCTACAGCTAGTCACTTGGGCATATTTAAAACTTATGACAAAATTGCTAAAAGCTTTCATTGGAAGGGCCTATGGAAGGATGTAAAGGATTTTGTCTTGAGCTACGTGTCATGTCAACAAAACAAAGACAACACCTTAAAACCAGCTGGTTTACTACAGCCATTGCCTATGCCCGAAGGCAAATGGACACATATCACTATGGACTTCATAACCGGGCTACCGGTGACCAAAAAAAGGGGTGGAACAGCATCTATGTAGTTGTGGACAGACTCACCAAGGCAGCCCATTTCATTCCTACAAAGACTCAATATAATGCTTCTCAAGTAGCTAGCCAATTCATGGAACATGTTTTCAAATTACGTGGCTTAACACTGGTCATTGTGCATGACCAGGATGCTAAATTTATGAGCAATTTTTGGCATGCAATTTTCAGCTCTATGGGCACTCAGCTAGCCCCTTCCACTGCTTACCATCCAAAAATTAATGGCCAAACAGAGGGTTAACAAGTGGCTGGAAACTTACTTGAGGCATTTCTGTTATGATGTGCAGAATACTTGGGACTCATGGTTGCATCTGGCTGAGTTTTGCCTATAACAAGTCTATACACTCTAGCATTGGAGTTTCACCATTCGAGGCATTGTATGGGTCAATGATAAAATAAACCCACAAAGCAAGGAGGAATTGGATAAAATGTAGGCCTTATTTCAGCAATGCAAAGTCAACTTGAAGAAAGCTCAGGATCAAATGAAGCTTTATGCTGATGACAAAAGAAGGGATGTTGAATTCCAAGAAGGGGATTTGGTGCTTTTGAAGGTGCCCAAGTCCAGATATGCCACCCTTAAGGATGGGCCTAGCAATAAGTTGGCTCATAGGTTCTATGGGCCATACCGGAATGTCAAAAGAGTGGGAGACTTGGCATATCAGTTAGCACTAACGCCATCCATGAAAATTCATAATGTCTTCCATGTGAGCCAATTGAAGCCCTTCATTGGATCATCAATGGATTATGTTAAGGAGTTACCATCGATAGATGAAGAAGGCATCATTCAATACATGCCATAGCAAATCATAGGACAAAGGGAAAAGAAGCTTCACTCTTGCTCCATCATGGAATACTTGATTAAGTGGCAAGGTTTACCACTTGAGGAAGCTTCTTGGAGGCCAGCTTCAGTTTTGGAGGAGTTTGCATACCTATTAGAAGCAGATTTGGCTGAAATCTAGCTAACTATGGCCATGTTTTCTCTCAGGCTGGTTGCAGACAACTCTCTATTTCAAAGTAGATTTTACCTTGCATTATGGACAGCAATGGACACCATACATGGGCTGAAAGTACTTCTCAAGAGCTCCATTTTAATATATGGCCCACCATGATCGAAGTCTCCTATAGAAAGTTATTACAAATTTACTACATCAAGGTCTTGTAGTAAACAACTTGCTGTCCATTGTCTGCAACTCACATTTACTCAAGATACTTGGGTCAAAATTCATTTTTTATAATTCCCCAATAAGACCCATGTAACGTACATACCCCAATGACCCAACATACACAATAATACCTCTTCATTCATTTGTATACCCCTGTAATAATGCAGTAGAGTACTACTCTGATATGCTCCTACCTAGTTAGCATAAGTGCCCAAATTGTTTTGGAGGGCAAAAACCTTCGGGTGGGGATGGAATGTGAGAGAGGGGGATTTAATAAGGGGAAAATACTAGCTACAGTGGCTGGTATATAAGGTGTTAGGGACTTGATCTTTGACCATCAGATTTTAATACAAGTCTCCTTTCATCTTCATCTCCTTCTCCAAGCTCTCATGGCTTCTTCCTCTCTCTTTTTGTCTTTCTCTCTCTTTTTCTAGTCTCCCTCTCTCCTCTCACTCTCTTTCTCTCTCTTCTTGCAATAGTTCTCTCTCTTCTACACCCTCTCTTTCTCCCCTCCTCTCTCTCCTTCCTCCTTCATTACACTAATGTCCTAGACGTTGGGCTCACGGAAGTCTACAGCTCTATTTCGAACTTGACAAGGGGTGTCCAGAGCTCCACTGACCCCAAGTGACCTAGGAGTGAGACACACTTTTTGTGGTTGGCCTTTTCACCACTCGACCTTCGGCCCATGAATTGAGTAGTGCCCTCTCGGGGTAATCCGGAGTGCAATCTTGGAGATGATCCACCTGCACAAATATCTTTTCTTAATTAACCAATTAAGAATCAAGAATAATCAAGGCAATCAGTCCTAATATCATCTTCTAGGAAAACATTCCTTTATTCCCATGGCAACTTGTCATTATAGACCCCTGCCATGCATTTGCCATCAACATAAGCCTTGGAATATTTATCCAAATCACAAAGTAACAATCAATTGATTGAAAGAAAAACATTTAGGGTGTTTTTCAATCAACCAACAAAACTAATTGTATTTTTCCCAAACAATACAAGAATAGATGCGATAATAATTCTATCGCATTTTTGCTCTCCCCCTTGGGATCAAATAGCGATTCTATGCAAACTTTTCTTAATACCCATATGAACATATCTTAATGTTATTTTTTAAACGATTATTCTATTCATAACCCCTGACTGATTGCTTTATCAAGGAATAAGCCATACGCAAGTAAGTGCAATTAACTTTCCTTCATACATGCACTTTGCAAACTCCATCTTTCAAATGTGTGAGAAGAGACCTATCCGTTCCCATGTCCTATTCTCATACATCATAGTATGGAGCCTAACGTATCTCATGCAAGAATCAGAGCAAGCATATATCAATTTAGAAATACATTACTTAAGACTGGAACCGCAGTTGGATTGACAGTGACGCCTTCGCTCGAAGCTTCGTTTTGCTGGTTGTAGGATTGCCATCCGCACACGACATTCTTCACTTGGAGGCCGTTGTCCGTAAGTAGACTCAATAGATTAAGAAGGCAGAACAGATTCGAGATGGGAGAGCATAAGAAAAGATGGTTAAGTCGAGGATCGAGATAGAGAGAATTGTACAGCCTCTCGAGATAACTCCTCTCTCTCTCTCTCTCTCTCTCTCTCTCCCTCTCTCTCCTCTCCCCTCTATCTCAAGCTCTCTGTCACAATCTCTTAGAGGGGTCTCCTTCTCTCTACCTCTCTCTTGCAGCCTCTCGGGGTCTCCTTATGCTCCCTTGTGCCTCCCCATGCCCTATATTTATAATGAATTAGAGAGGAGGGGATAAGGCTGAGAACAAGAGTGGATGGGCTCTTGGAAGACTCAGTGATCTAATGCTCAGATCATAAATATGATGGTTGCATTGGCTGAAAAAGGGGGGAAAAACCCCAAGACACTTGATTCGAAACCTCTTATTTCACTCCTTCTTCTTTTCTCCGTTCAAAGTGCTATCTAGTGCCTGTAGACTGCGATTGCAGCGCACGTGATTTTCACCTGTCACTTTTTTTATTTTTTATTTTTTTATAAAATCTCCAAAAATAACTAAAACATCACTTGTCTTTTCTTTTAAATGAATTTTAGTTCTATCTTTTTAAGATAATATCTAAAATATACTAGTTTTTTGCCCAAAAATCTTATATTTTTTTACCATCCAAACTATACACATTAATACTAGTGATTAATATGGCTCATAACTCTTGTTTCACGTTGTAACTTTCATGAAGGGTGGCTATTGTCCTTGTTAATCCGAGAAAAATATCGCATTTACGACTCTCGCCTTTTTTAATTTAAATATTTTAAAATAAAAATTATTAATTATTAACATTAGTTAGTTTTTACCTTGGTTAGTCTTTAGTTTACTAACTTATGAGTTGACTGACTAACTTTCGAACTAACCAGCTATCTTTTATTGTGTGGAAATATTACATGGATAGTTTCGGTTGCACTACATAATAGGGATTCATCTTAAAAGATAGATTTAAGATGTGCATGTGAATTGATAAACTTAATTGCAAGAGGCAATTTGGTAAATGAAATCCTATATGATAAGTAAGGCTAGGGTGTTATTCGACTAAGCTAGGATTTAATTGTAAATAGGTCAAATTTCTATTACAACCATATTTTGACTTAGAGTTAAGTAAACATGCTCTTTGGTCTCTATCCCAATAACAAGCCGTGATGAGTCCAAAACACTCTTGGAGATATTATTTTCAAAATATGATACATCTCAAATCTAATACAAGAAAACTTGAATGTCATATCCACAAGAAGAATGACCATTCGCCACGTTACATTCGTTGATCGCAACTATTTAAGGATTGTAAATGGGCTTAGTTTACTCCTGACTTATGAGAGGAGTGAACAAAAGTTCTTGCTATCTTGAGGGAAGGAAACCCTAGGAAAAACTTAGAACCCCGATAAAATTCTAAGGTGGGAAAATGGTTACTAACTAACCGATTGAAATCCTAGTTTTAATCATCTAAGACTTTTACCTTAAGATAAGAACCAAAGGTTAGCAACTTAGGGAAGCTACCATCCGAAAACTATCAGATCTAAATCCAATAGCATAATTGCTCGCTCCTATTACATAGGAGTGAGGTAGGAAAGAGGGTATTCTCTATTTCTCAAAAGATAATGGAAATTAATGCCAAGGCAAGAAAGACCCAAGAAGGGCAACGCTAAGCATTCAAAAATGGAAACTCCACCTTAGCAGATGTCCTAAGCACTTGCCTTCATTATTGTTTGTGCTTGTAAATCTAGCTAGAGTCACTATTGGAATGTATGACCCAAGCTCACAAAAGAAATTTGAATAATGATTCAGGTTGAATTCATGGAGAGCGTGCTGAGCTACCTGCCGTAGCAGGCCGCCAACCCTAGCCAATGGGGTTCTAAATAACCGTGATGGGAATGTGAACCAAACCCGTCATGAGATGTCTCTCCACGGATTAGTTTGTACGTAGGAGGACGCTTGGATGTCAAGAGAGACTCTGGTTGTAAATTCCCTGCCTTTGGGTCCTACTCAAATGATCTACATGACTTGAGATGGATTCTCAAGGCCCTGTTACTAGTGCAAGGGTACAAAGTTGGAAGAAATAAGGTGCATCCTCACCGATTGTAGATATCAACTTTTTTTGGCAAGACTTGTATCTCAATTAAAATGCTAATATAAAGTTTGCTTCCAAGAAACCTGTTTGAACTATTTTTATGTTAGTTCCATAAGTTACGTGAACGAATCATGTTCCCTAAAAGGCTTAATTAAGGAAGGTCATTTTAAATATCACACATAAATGTGGTGGGACCTAATTAGATAACTAAATAACGCCTATTGAGGGAAGCGGGTGGGTGGAACCCCCGATGTGTCTGTCCTATAGAAGGGTTGTCCTAGAGGACTGGGAGGCTTCTCACAAGGTTCTACAATCATACAAGCTTTAGGTAATATTAGGTTAGAGCCCGATTCATGTCATTTTAGGGGACCAAAATGGGACTATGCCCCACGGGCAGAGAGGTTGAGCGGCACATCCCTTTTGTTTCCCATTCTCTTTGAACTAAGTGTGGCATGGGTTTTCTTTTACTTGGGTATCTCTACGTAAAGTAGGATGTCCAGGATCCGATGCTAGAATACTATTAGAAGACCTTGGCCACTAGAAACCCGGATCTTAGGTCGATCCTAGTGGATTCAGCTGTGAACGTTTTGTTGTGAGGGGGACTCAGGAAACCCAGGCGACAAACCCCGAAACATTCCATGGGAATCCCGGGCAGTGACGCTTAGATTTGACGGACCGCTTAAAACATGCTTGGAGACAAGCATGTGACAGTTGGTATCAAAGTGAAACCAACAAATAAAATAATCAAGATATGAATAAATTGCAAAGAGTGAAGTGATGCTTTTTCTAGAAAATATTTTTTCTTTTACTCACTTGTGGATTGTTACTACTTCCAGACTTACGAGGCATGGAGGAGGTTTCTCGTATTTCATATCATGGTAATGAACTCTTCAAGTTATCACAAATGATCCGACATAATGGGGATCCTAGATCGGCTCTAAAACCCTTCACCGCTGTATGTGGAAAGGCGTTGGACTTAAGTGTGGGATATTGCTACATAGATGCCAATCGACTCATCTATCTTCAAAACAACCTAAAGATGCTAAAATGGTTAGAGAAATTTAAGGTTATCAAGTTATTCATCTTCCATGAGGCTCGTGTAAATTCAAACCTACACATTAGAAGGTGGTAAATAGAACAAAATCGCTATATCTATGAGGAGGTGGTCAAAGTCTTGCTAGTAGACAGAATTAAAGTAATGGGGCAAAACGAATGTCATGGTTATCAAAAATGAGAATTTCCTGAAACTTCCCATGACTTACCACTTCCTTAGAATCCATTCTCCCAATCCATATTACTATTCTATCCCTGTAGTTGAATCCAATAGGGAATTATTAACTTGGCGTTGATGTATCTCTTGAAAAAAAAATCATCCCAACCAATCTCTATCTATTCCCGAATAATTATACTTGAGGCTTATGCTTCTTTATGGATAAATAAGAATTTTATGTTTATTTGATTTATTGCATAGTATTGATAAAAAATAATATGCAAATTGAAACAAGTTGTGAAGAGATGTGTAAATGCAATCTTAACACGAAGGTTTTAATGGAAAACTAGATACAACCCCAAGCGCAGAACCAAAATCTTATTTCCGCATTAAGCCCAGTTGAGGCACAAGAGAAGAAATTTCTTCTCAGACAAATTAAACCACCAGAATTTGATAGAAAAGGGAAGATTGTTGAAGTTGATACCAAAGTATGGATTGAATCCATGGAAGATTACTTTAGTGCAACAAGAACAACACCTATAAACCAGGTTATGATTGCCAAGCTCAAGCTTACAGCAGGCGAATCTAGGCTATGGTGGAAGCAATGGTGTAAAGACCAAGCAGTCAACTAAAGCACAATAACTTGGGATAAGCTAAAGGAAGCAGTGCAGGGGAGGTACGTGCCACTTGCATACAAAACTTAAAAGATGAATGAGTTCTTCAAGTTGAAATAGTTGGACCTGTTGTTGGAGGTGTACTACTCGAGATTTGTCTCCTTGTTGAAATATGCCTCAACAATGAGCATTCCCCAAAGTTTTGTGATGGACTGAGCCCACCAATGAACACTCGGTTGAAATCAATGCATCCTTTGGATTTACAAGATGCATTGATAAGAGCGGGATCATGGTTAAAAGAGTACGTGGATGTGTTTTTGGAAGAATTAATAGAATTACCATCGCCTAGGGAAGTGGATCATGAGATTAAGCTAATATAAGAGTTGCATTAGTCACAAAAAGGCCCTACAAGATGTCCATTCCTAAAGTTATTGAGTTAGAGGAACAACTCAAACAGCTATTGGACCAAGGATACATATGCTCCAGTAGTTTTCCTTGGGAGGCTCCAGTCTTGTTCCAAAAGAAGAAGGATGGTACACTTTGCCTTTGCATCAATTATAGAGGCTTGAACCAAGTGAGAGAGAGAGAGAGCCATGTGGTAAAGGGAGGGGGCATGTAGCCCAGGTGGTGGGTGGTACCGTCGTGCCACCTCTCCCCCCCTCCACCTATAAATTTTCCCTCCTTCGCTACAGGTTGGGGGGGCTCGGCTCCTCTTGGATTTCACGAGACTCTTCTCCTCCCCGTATTGGGTGCGGTCAGAACCTTGTCCTCTGCGCCTACGACAGTGGCATACCTCATCAGTGACATGCTATTTCTCCCCCATTGTTAGAAATTTTTCCCAATCGGGTTATTAAAGCACGCCACCCCTGCCTCCCTTTATGTGAGCACTTCCATTCTTTTTTGACTTCAACAAAACCCCCCCGACGTGATCCGCGTAAAGGAAGTGCAAGACAGATCGGTGGTGGCTATCCCATAGTTCCACCCGGCCATCAAGGTGGCTGGCGATAAGGGGTTGGAGAGGTATCGATGGGTGATGGCGAGACATCTTTCAAGAGGAGAAGGAGGGTGAGAGAAGGGAAGAGAAGAAGGGTGAGAGAGAAGAGTGAGGAGAGGAGGAGAAGAGAAGAAAGAGAAGGGAAGAGAAGGAGGGTGAGAGAGAAGAGTGAGGAGAGGAGGAGAAGAGAAGAAAGAGAAGGGAAGAGAAGGAGGGTGAGAGAGAAGAGTGAGGAGAAGAGGAGAAGAGAAGAAAGAGAAGAAAGAGAAGAAAGAGAAGGGAAGAGAAGGAGGGTGAGAGAGAAGAGTGAGGAGAGGAGGAGAAGAGAAGAAAGAGAAGGGAAGAGAAGGAGGGTGAGAGAGAAGAGTGAGGAGAGGAGGAGAAGAGTAGAAAGAGAAGGGAAGAGAAGGAGGGTGAGAGAGAAGAGTGAGAAGAGGAGGAGAAGAGAAGAAAGAGAAGAAAGAGAAGAGAAAAGAAAGGGTGAGAGCGAAGAGTGAGAAGAGGAGGATAAGAGAAGAAAGAGAAGGGAAGAGAAGAAGGGTGAGAGAGAAGAGTGAGAAGAAGAAGAGTGGGAGAGAAGAGGAGGAGAAGAGAAGGAAGGAAAGGGAGGAAGAGTGAGAGTTATTGGTCCAGCTACTTACCATGGCCCCCAAGCGCAAAGGAGTGAAGACCGTGAGAGCTAACCTAGATGCTCAGGGTACAAGTATAGATGGAATTCATGGTACTGTTGGAGCTGTTGGAATTGCAGCCAAAAATGGAGCACCGAGTATAGCCAATGCGGGAATTAGTGCAAGTCCAGACCCCATCTCGGAAAACCAAGTTCTCCTTGGCCCAAGGAAGATTTATTGATTTCATTCCGCCACATGAAATGATAAGGTTTTCAAAATATGTCACATAAAATGATAGACTTTCACTTAGTTTGGTGTATGATTTGTTAACTATAGTCCATGGTTTACTCCCGTGATTAAAATAAATACATGAAATATTAGTTTCCACTCATAGGATGCAACTGCATTGAAGCATAGAGGACTTGTCATCTATCTTGCATTCCATGCGGAAGATAGGTCCTGATCTTGTATACCACAAATAGTTTATCCTATCCTATGACAACCAATGTTTATGTTGGAGACCACATGAAATATTAGGGTAAAATTATATTTAGAATACTAGCAGGTTCTTAGACTTTTATGGATCGCTTACAAGGAAATATTTTTATACATTATATGATTATCTTTTACTTATGTTAGAGCATAGAGGCGATAAGTGAATTGAGTTTAAACTTTATATACTCAAGTCACATGAGACCCTGCACTCTAGGAACAAGTATTCATTGCTAGATATAAAAAGAGTTAAAGGTTTTTTAGGTTGTACTAATATAATAAACACACCTTATGCATGCGAGATAAGTTTAATTAGAAAATTTTGCATAGTATCTCACTAAGAGAAGATAGAAAGAATGTATGACAAGTCATGCAATATATTTAACGCGCTTTAAACAATACCAAGTATGTTAAAAGATGTGCAAAAAAATCAAGGATTCACAACTTGGATCCTTAGAGAAAAACCCAAGGGAAAGAGGGATTCAAAAGAAGTCGAGTGATTAAACACACGTGCTTGTGAGTTGTTTTCAATTATTGGAAGTGAATATCCTACGGGCTTAAGCCAGGCTAATAAGCTAACTCTAAATGGAACGTTGATCAAGGCTTATGCTTGGACGTTTTGAGAAAAATATTTCTAAGTGAATTGACTGGTTGCCTTGGTAAGAAGAGATCCCTATTGAGGACAAGTGGTTTATAAGCAAGTGATTGCTTGATGTAGAAAAATGATATATATATATATATATTTTTTCTTGATTGGAAATGAAAGGGATGTTTTCCTTAGTAATTATTTGTAAGCTGGGTGCTTCAGCTATGATTGATTCCCTAACGGAATAATTAAGGAAGGATGGCGCTAGCTACCCCCCGCGAGCTGCCAAACCCTAACCAAGGGGGTTATGAATCCGCGCCAGGAATGTGGACCGAACCCACCGCGAGAGGTCTCTCCATGGAAATTACTTGGAGTAGGAGGAGGCTTGGGTGCCAGTGGGGGCTCTAGCTGTAAATCCCAATGCCTCCGGGTCCTACACAAGTGTTCTACGTGACTCGAGATGGGATCTCGAGGCCTTGATACTAGTTACAAGGTGGAATCTTGGGAGGATAAAACCTTGTGGTTTTATTACCGGGAGATGGACGGATTTTTCTACGGAGGCAGAAAGGAACACTTAATTCTCCTGTATGGGCAGGAGGCAAACATTAATCTTAAGATAAGTTAAGGAAGTGTTTGATCTTGTTTTATCTTGTCTTCGTGTCTGTGCCCTAAATTACGTAAAGGAACTTGTGACTAATGGGTTAATTAAGGAAGCTGCTTTTATGTGTCAAACATAATGTGGTACGCAATTAGATAACTAAAACAAACCCGAGGGAAGCGTGGTGGATGTGACCAATAGGTCTATCCTATGGAAGGGTGGTCTTGGTTAGCCGAGAGCTTTCCTCAAAAGGAAATGTTAACAAGTAATGTTAGGGAAGGACGGACGATGACCTTAGACAATGTTGGTTAGAATCCTGATTCATACCATTTTAGGGGACCGGAATGGGATTATGCCCTATGGGCAGAGAGGTCAAGCGATGCATCCCTCTTGTTTTCCACTCTCTTTGAACCAAGTACGGTATGAGTCTGCTTGGGTCCAGTTGTATCTACGCAAAGTGGAGCAGCTGTAAACTGACGCTAGGAAGTTGTTAAGAAGATTCTACTGCTAGGAATCCAGACTTCAGGTCGATCCTAGTGGGAACGGCTAGATAAGTTCCGTTGCGGGGCAGACTCGAGAGACCCTATCTGGCAAACCCTGTGTCATTCCTTGGGAGTGTCGGTGGCATCTTCTAGATTGGTCTCTCGATGGGCTGCTAAGATGTGTCCCACAAATTGAGGGATGGGCACATTACATTAGACCTCTTAGACACTTGGTTGAATGCTTGTGACACCTCTTGGCATTGCTTGGTTGAATTTGGCTCCTGCTTTGAAGTGAAATACTTCAGCCATTGACTTTGAAACAATGTAGGCCTTTTGTAAACACTCCAAACAACATGTACTGAGATTCTTATTACTTATGTGATGCCTCTAGAGCTTGACTTTGATGCCTAGATGTTAGGATAATGCCTTGAGGTGCCTATTAAATCTCTTTGAGCTCAAATAGGTCATCTTTATGTAGGGTTTTACTACCCTACAGTGTTTAGGCAGCAAGTATTTAACTAGGAAGGTTATGCCTATTGAAGTTTGATGCCATTTAGGTATACCACTTGTATGTATTGATGTTTAGCATTGATACTTGGATATAGATATGATTATGGAATGCTTTGGCACCCAATTTTGAGCCACATTTGATGTCTTGGAGCTTTGGATATATGCTTTAGTTTCTTTAGAAATTATCACCTATAGGTTTGAAGATTAATTGGGTTTTATGCTCTTGGATATATTGGTGATGTCTTTGGGCACTTGGATACTATACTTGATGTACTAAGCCTTGCATTGTACTTTACACTCCAAATATGCTTCAATGGATGCACTTTGAGATATTTTCATTTACTTGGATACCTTGCATTAGAGCTTTGGATGTTCTATGCAGTTGAGCTTCATTTTTTGAGATAGTGGAACTCTTGCCTTATGTACATGCTCTCTTGGATACTCTTGGATGCAGGTTCACATGCTAGTGGGCTGATTTGATTTTACATGCTTTGGACATTGGCACTTACCTCTGTCAACAAGATGTTAGTGATGCATACATGGCTCTTGGTTATATATTGACCTTTATTACTCTAGGTTCAATCAATTATTTATTTGATGGATCTTTACACATGCCTATGGAATGGATTGGTTTTACTAACACCTTGAGTTTATGATAAAATTCAGTACCACTTGTATGCCTATCACTGCTAGTTGCTTTTATATATCCTGATTGTTACTTAGATATTCTTGGCAATGGAAAATTGGTTTTTTTAATTATTTGCCCATGGTGACATGTTCATACAGTTGCATTTCTTTAAGCAGTGCTTAATTACAATTTTTAGCATTCTTTTAAAGAGTAGAACTTTTAATTTGGCATTATTTTGATGGCATTTGTGATTTTGTGGAAAACTCTAGTCACATTTGTTCCTACCCTTTTGCCCACCCTTTTGGAGTAGTTTTATCTTGGTGCAAAATATGCACATTAAATTATTGAGGTTAGAGGGCATAAAGCCTAACCTTTATGATGTAGAGAATTGGGCAGAACCTTGAAGAGCTATGCAAATCAACTATTATTCTATCATTATCAAAGCACATACTTTTTAATATTATTGACATTGAGGATGGTGCTTATGCATTATGAAAAAATATTTTTGATATTTTTGACAAAAACAAAGACTTGCATCTTAGTTATACTGGTTGAAGAAACTTGTGGACTTTTGTATGAAGGAGGGTATGGCTATGTCTACTCATTTGAATGAGTTTCATCCTATTTTTAGCCATCTTGTATTACAAGGAATTTAGTTTGAAGATAATATCAAGTCTTTATTCTTACTTGTTACACTACTTAAGACATGGAACACCTTTCATACTACTATGATGAATGTTCATCCTCTTGAGGGTAGTTTTAAATATATTGATGTAGAGAGTTCTCTATTGACTAAAGAGGTCAATAGGAAGAACATTGATACAACCCGCACTTATCATGAATTGACTATTAGATGCAAAAAGAGTAGTAATGACAAAAATAACTAATGCCCAACAAGGGCAAGTCTCAATCTCATGGGCAATCTTGTAGTAATTTCCAAGGATGTAAGTCCTCTTTGACATGTCATTATTATGACTAGTAGGGTCATATTAGGCCACATCGCTATAATATGCACAATGATAGATGCATTGTGAAATGCAAGGGAAAAGTGCAAGATAATGCAAAGTCTAATGATTGTAGCATTGTCCCTAGTAAGTCCAGCATGAAGGTTGAAGAGGTAATGACTGAGTTTGATAATGACTATATTTTAGCTAGTTCATTTCTTGATGCTACTCAATTGATCAATGCACCAACTGCTTACTCTTACTGTTGGATGCTTAATTTGGGGGACTTTCTTTTATGTTATCTTGCATCAGGATTGCTTTCATACCTATCATAGAATTGCATGTTTTGTGAGATTGAAAAATGATATTGCATTGGATATTATTAGCATTGGGGATATTAGATTGTGGTTTGCTTCAAGTGGCTTTTTTGTTTTACATCATGTATATCATGTACTAGCTTTGACCAAAAGTTTACTCTCTACTCGATAGTTGGATGTTGTAGGTTATCATGTCTCTTTTGGTGATTTTGTATGGAAGACTATCCATGGTCACTTTGTTTTTATTCGAGGTGCTAAGGATGGCAACCTCTATCCTTTGTTTGTATATGGGTTTGTTGACCATGTCTTAGCTATGATCAACTTACCACATGTATCTTATTATGATGTATATGCGGTCCCATGCCTTATCAATCGTTGGGTGATAGGAAGTAATTTGTGACATTTATTGATGATTATTTGCATAAGGTCTGGTGTCAAGTCCTAAAACAGTCCCGAAACTAGCTCTAGGGCTCTAGTTAGTAGGCTCCTATGCTCACCAAACCACCCTCACAACATCGCACGGCTAGGAATGTTTGGAGGCTATATACTACTCTAAATAAATCACAAATAGATGTAGACTACTTTAACACACAAATGGATGTATACTAAAGCCAACATCCTGCTCTATAATTGCTATATACTCATGAATTTTCTCCTAATTTTCAGTAATCTTTCTCATCCTTAAACTAAAATTTTTATCAAAAAATCTAATTTTTATGCTTTTTAATCATTTATTTTAATATTAATTGCTAGTTTCTTTGATTTTTAAATTCATGAAGATTATGTGGATTGTGATTTAGTATAATATTCTATATAACTCCATAGGAACAACATTTGAACTATAAAAACCCATAAAACTATCATTTTTCTATTAAATCCCATATTATGAGTTTTACGATTTCAATTCCCATTATGTAAGTTGTTGAAAATTACTAATTATTCTATGATTTCAAATATATTCAAGCATATTTAACCATTTCCAATCATTTTCTATGACAGAAATGAAATATTCGTCTCATAAGATTTAATAAAAGATTGCTTATGCTATAATCCGCATATGTATGCATCGTATTTCAAAAATGGGAAGTAGGTGATACTTTTTTACGATCATTTACACCTCCTTTGTACTTTTTTTTGCCATTCCTTACATCTCATTCATGAACGAACACACATTCCCCCACATCCTCTTTGTGCCATAGGAACCATGTTTATGGCAAGAGAGAAAGAGAAGAGAGAAAGACTAAATTTCTATATTTTCATTCAATGCATCGAATTGCTTGCTATTTCTCATGATGGAGAGCGAAGAAATTGGGGATCTTAGCCCCAAGAGCATAAAGCCTAATTCGAACATGAAAAATAATCCATTTTTAAATGAATTGAGGGATCGCAAAAAAAAAGGCGATCCCCCTTCCCCCCCGCCCCCCACAAATTCTTCATGTTTCTTGGTGATTATGCTTGTTTTAAACACATTATTCTTTAATCTCTAAAATAGCAGTTTAGTTTCTTCCAATCACACTCTTTTGCAAGTGGTTTTGGGTCAAACAGAGGGGCAAACAACCACAGATTTGTGATTTGGCTGGATGGATGACTTCTTAGCATCAAAATCTATTACCTTGGCCTCCATCACTTGCTTCCTAACTTGTAGATCTAGTAGCTAATTCATAACACCTAACCTTGTAGCCGTTAAATGGGGGGTCAAACGATCAAAAAACGGACACTTGCATTGGATTCTTAGTGCTAAAATACATTTAGAAAACTCCAGCTCCTTGATCTATGATCTACACATTTTTCACCAAAAATGGAATGTCTATTTTATAGTTCTCCGGCCTCTTTTTTGCTTTAAATTATACCTTGAAATCAACTCTCATTGGCAACCACGAGATAGGGTGATTCAACACATCGAACCCATGAATTGATTTGCACAAATGAAAACCATAAAGAATATCATGCTACTTCAAATAAAAGTACACAATAGAGCATAAACAACCCTCACCCTACCCCCTGACAAAACTAAAGCATGAATTCGATGAGGGATAGGCCAAGCATAGTCTGATAGAGATCCGGAGCTAGTTGCTAACCAACTACTCCACCACTGACCGATTAAAAAGAGCTATCGAAGAAGTCTTCCTAAGTGGTGATTTGACCTGCCTACGTGACCCGAACAGGAAATCCTACTAGGCAAGGATTTCTATAGCTTGTTGATTAACAATCGCATATTTTTCTTTTTACCACATTTTCTTCTTTAATATTCTATACTTGAGTGTGTAAAAAGGAGAGAACTGAATGTATTGTGATCCAAGGAGAACAGGATATCAGCCTTAGGTCCAATCTCAGTACCCAAGAACCTACCAAGCTCTTGCAAGGTGATACTAAATCCTTTTTCTTCCTCTCACTGTAATATTCCCCACAAGCGGGGCATATAAACCCCCCTAATTTTAAAGATAATTGAAAATTTTTTCCTCTCCCTCCTTGTTGTCATCGAATAGGTGGCGGAAGGGAAGGAAGAGAACAACATGGCAGAGGGAGATGATTATGTCAAGGGAGGGGAATGAGAATGACGACGAGGCCGGCACCAAGGAGGGAGGAAAAGAAGATATCGATGTGGATAAGGATGATGATGACGAAGTAGGAAAAGAAGGCGATGTCAATGATTGTGAGGGGGAGGCCACGTGGCTTGCCACCCCCAAAGCCACCTCTGTAGAGACTACCACCATGCATCTATGAGTGGTGGAGACACCACCACTCCACCTTTTTCCCACATCTCCCCCCCCCCCCCCCCCCCCCCAAATAATACCATTTTTCCCCCCTATATACCCCCATCCTTAAACAAAGGATATGCTACTTCCTTTTCCCCCCCATTGTTGACTCTGAGAGAGAGAGAGAGAGAGAGAGAGAGAGAGAGAGAGAGAGAGAGAGAGAGAGAGAGAGAGAGAGAGAGAGAGAGAGAGAGAGAGAGAGAGAGAGAGAGAGAGAGAGAGAGAGAGAGAGAGAGAGAGAGAGAGAGAGAGAGAGAGAGAGAGAGAGAGTGTGTGTGTGTGTGTGTGTGAGGGAGAGAGAGATTTACAGGTTGAAGGTATGGCTCCCAAATGGAGGGAGACATGCACCAATGGTAATCCCACATCCAATAGTGGAGCCACTGATCAGAGCGTTACCATTAATACACATACAATGTTGGGTATGGATAACTCATCTCCAAATACCCAAGTACTAATTGCCATCTTCTCTATTTGTGAGTCATAGGCTATATCGCTTCGACATGTGCACAAATATCGGGGAAGTTACTATATGTATATCCTCTACATCACGTGCGTTCAAGGCTTATTTGTAAATATCATTATCTGTAAGTTTTCCTAAATAAAAAATAACCCTTTTTTATTCAATCCGTAAATAACCCCTTTATATTACACCCTTATGTATGTAAAAAATATATACAAATGGTATTTTAAAAATACCTTATTTTGAACCCACGTGATGCACACATATATTTATGAGTAACTTACCTGATGCACGAATTCATGTAAAGGAGTAGCTTGAATTTATTCCTATTGTTATGATTTGGCTTTTTGATTGTTCCTTTTAACCGAACTTAGTTGCATATGACTTATTTTTTGATACAGTAATTACAAGGAAGAATTACTCAAGGCTTATGAATGGTATAGTCATTAAAAGAACGACATTAAATAATTGTGCATATAAGTGCTAGGTTAAAGTATAGTAAAGGGTTACAAATAGCATAATTGCTAAAAGAATATAACATTACAAATAAAAAATAAGAAAGTCCTAATTTAAAGTTTGGATACTTCAAAAGTACTTAGCCCAAGAGCCCAAATATTAAGAAAACTTAGATTCTAGCTCAATGCAAGGCCTGTTGGAGTTTAGTTAATTGAGATCATCTAGCAATTATCAAGTATTTACACGTTATGCCCATAACATGCTTGATATATGGGAATAATTTCCTTTTTGCTTCATGGCTTGACTAAGAACTATAATACAAGAAATTAATTTTAAGGATTAAAACTAAGATGTCTTAAGATCCTTCTGATAACTATAACTTCCACCAAACGAATTCAGGGTTGGGTTATCGATCAATGTAAGTGACCTATAGATTTTACGTGTGTTCAGTTTTTAAACCCTTAACATATGCCTTAGCCAAAGGAAGGGAGTGTTAAGTAAATTTCGCATGGAATCGCTTAGATCCCAAGGGGGAGAGCAAATATGTGATGGAATTATTATCGCATCAATTCTTGCATTATTTGAAAAAATACAATTGGTTTTGTTGGTCGATTAAACAACATCCTAAATGCTTTTACATTCAACTGATTGTTGGTTTGTGGTTTGGATGATTATTCCAAGTGCTTCTAATTGATGATAAAATTCATGGCAGGGTCTGTGATGACAAATTGCCATGGGAATAAGGAATGATTTCTTGAAAGATGATATTAGGAAGTTTTCCTTGATCATGATTGATCCTTAATTGGATTAATTAAGGAAAGGATATTTTGCACGGGTGGATCATCTCCAAGATCACATCACAGATTAACCCGAAAAGGGCACTGCTTGATTCATGGGCCGAAGATCGAGTGGTGAAAAGGCCAACCATGGAAATTGTGTTTAACTCCTAGGCTACTTGGGGTTAAGCGGAGCTCTGGACACCCCTTGCCCATCTGAAATGGAGTTGTAGACTGTCACGATCCCAATGTCTGTGTCATTGGAAGATCCTATTCTAGATAATGGATGGAAATTATGGTGCTATGTGATTTGGACCAGGTACTTCTATTGGACAAAAGGGATATATAATTTCTCCTGTATGGGTAGGAGACAGAGATTAACATGAAGATTGAAGGGGAGCTATGGAGCTCTACCCCGAGACCTATGGACCGCTTATTGATCAAGCGTTTCAAGCCGAGCGGCCATGGCTACCTCTCACATAGCCAACACGCAATGCCTACCTTATGAGTGTAGTGAGCTTACCTTGATGTTCGATCGAGTTCCCTTCTCTCTCTTACACTCTGGTAGCTCCACGATCTTTACGGCAAGCTCAACCAAGCTCAAGCCCTCTCCGTCAAGCTCCATCCTCCATAGCTGCGCGAGAATCCTATTCCCAACTAGTGCATACAATTTGCACAGGAGTGAGCCTAGCACTCTTTTACAAGGATTTGGGAGCGCTTTCACAATTAATGGTGCGCTTTTACTCTTTTCTTTTCTCGAGGCGACATTGAGGCCTTCTGGAGAGTTCGTCATTCAAAATTTTCAGGGTCTGACTTCCATTCGGGGTGCCCTTTCGGTTATCTCCTTTTTCCATTTTCCCACTCCTCTGCTCCATTTTCCCGCTCCTCTGTGCTGCGGTAAACATTACCCCCCTCCTAGCTGAGTGCCAGCCCCATGGCGTTGTGGTGGGGAGTAGTGGGATAGTTGGGGTTGTTGCTAAGTGGAACTGGTGGGTAGATGACCACAATCAAAAGGTGTTGTTGTGAATGAGAGGTGATGGAGTTTGATTAATGATGATCGAGAGAGATTCCGATGTGCTTTAGACTTCATGAAGATGCTCGACATTTATCACACAGTTGTAGCTCCCATTCTACGACGGCTGATAAAGGTTTTGCATGGGTATCTCTAATCCTGTTCATTGCCAGCCGACTGTTGAGAACCATGTAGTTGTGCATCCCGTGTTGATCCAAAAGCACTTAATCAATAAGCAATCCATAGGTCTAGGGGTTTGAACATACATTTGGAGAATATGAGGTTCCAAAATCTATGCCAATGGTGGGTCCATCACTGAGTTCTCCTTCTGCTTGATTTGGTTCAGTCATGATAGCCATCAACAAGAAGATGGTCGGCTACATCAAGCATGTTGGTCCATCCAACCATCGGAGTATGCAAAAGCTCCTGAAGCTGCTATAGTGGTGTCCTGTCCGACTCAGGGAAAAATTCCTGGTCATTCGCGGATATCGTAGATGATCTTCTTTAGCTGGGTAGCCATTCACTGAGTCATGATCATAGTCTACAAGAGAAAGTTGTGCACTCCCTAAGGGGTGTGTTTGTCTCGTAGTGTGGTGTAAGTGCATGTGTAGTAGAACTGGGAGATGGGTCTAACCTTGGGTAAGCCCTTGGTAATGTGCCACACTTGAGGACCCAGTCCGTGTGTTGTTGGAGGTGCAGTGCAAAACTTAGGGTGACAGGTCTGGAAGTTCTGCCCTTGATGTGCCCTAAGCGTGAAGTGGGGGAGGGGCTAGGTGTAAACCCTAGGTGTAGTGAGTGAAGTGAGCCCTCCTGCTTTTTTCTTTTCTCTTTTTATTTTTCTTCTCTTTTTTTTTTGAAGAATTGCATACAAGGAAGATGTCCTGGCTAATGCCTATCACCTGCAGAGCTAGATTATGAGGTGATCGCAAGCATTGGGATAGGAATGCGCTACTTTGTAGATATTCTTTAATACCAGCTCGGGCCTTTAGAGGTACGGATGAAAAGAAAGGACGATTGCACCTCGTGAAGTGGATATCACTCATATCATCTAAGATTTCTAGGCAAAAGGAGGGAAGCAGGGTTGCCCTCATCATTAGTCTAGTCATGGCTCTACTATCTATCCCTAGGTTGATGTCCAAAAAGAGTGGAGGGAGGTGGGCTTCCTTGACTGTGGGTCTCTACATTAGTAGGAAATTGACAAACCTAAGATAATTACAGGTAGTTAAGAAGGCTGGATCTGGGCAAGAAGAAAAATCTGCGAGGAAGAAGTTGATAGATGGGAGGAGATCCTCTAACCTAAAGACTAGGCATTCGTCGGGGCTCCGGGCATTAACATTATATATCTTAGGAAAGTCAAAATCCCCATGAATATTTTGATCATAGTCAACTCCATGCCTACGGGGGTAGAGCATGTAGATGGGGTCGTTGCGTTCTTTAGGGAGTGAGCTGCATAAGGCAGTCCAGGTGTCAAAATTGGTATCCCAAATCCTTCTCCGCCACTTCGGTTGTGCCTCATAGCCTTGGACGGTTTTGGGAACCCTATTTACCTTGTCTTGCCAGTAGTCTTCAGGCTCTTGCCTCCATCTGGTTATTATGAGGCTTCTTTCCTCTATCCACCTGCTTGCAAGATCATTAGCCAGATCCTTGATCTTAGCTAGAATACCTAAAGGCAAAGTATGGTCCAGAGAGCATGGATAAACAAATGAAAGTTCAAACAGCCTCGTCTAGAACTCCTGTTGACGCCATATGACCAGTTCGTGAGGGCAATCGATAGGATGGGGATCCCCTCGTAGTGGCATAGGCTCTTCAGGGAATTGTCTTAGCAATGATCATGCTCTACGTTGGGCTTCCTCTGCTAGTTCTTATCTTCTCTTTCTAGCTGCCACAATGCGCTCGGGTATATGGGCATCTTTGGGTTCTTCAGGTGGGAGGTCTGGTAGAGGCAGATTGGGCATTCTTTGTTGCCCTTCTTCAACATCTTGCTCAAAGTCTGGACCCTCTTTGACATTCTGCTTGACAACTGATGGAACCGCTTGTGATGGTGGTGGTGGCTGCTCATGCTCTTCAAACCCAAGTTCCTTAAGCTCAACAGTGGAGAGGCCGGCACGGCGTAGGTAGTGAAGTTGCTACTCTTTTGTGATTCCTATGCCTATTGGAAGCTCCCGTTCTTGAAGGCTATTTAGTGCTCGGGTGGTCAGTTCTAGCTTCCTTCTTACCTTCTCCATTGAATCATTGCCCTCTGCCTGGGTGACGTGTAGTACTGTGCTGAGGAAGGCTTGCCTTATTTCAAGAAACAAATCAGGAGGCCAAGCATTCTGTTAAATCCCTAACTCTTTCAAATTTGTTTCTTTCCCACTCACTGGCTCTCTTGTCCATCTTCTTTCTTCCCTCCTCTAGCTCACTTTCCAAGGTTGTCACAACCTGCTGCTGCTGCTCATTCGTTAAGAACCAAAGTTGGTTCCTTTTCCTAGATTTTCGAGCCACCTGTTCTTCACAGCAATTTCTTTTTCCTGATTTGCAATGCTGAATCTTTTTCTACCTCAGCAAATAGCTTTGACTTTTCTTGCACAAGCTGCTCATGATTTTGGATCTTTGTGAAGTGCAATCTTCTTTGGGTGAAGGCCATATCCATGAGAGCCTCTATGTCTCCCTTGGTAATCTCCAATGCATCTTGCAGTCATTGTGCCTCATTCTGCAACCTTTGTGCTTCTACTACGAGAACTCTTGGCCTTTCTTGCTCTAGGAAATCTATTTCCATCTCTAATCTATCTTGTTATTCAAGTTCATACCATAGCCAGAAACCTACAGCATCTTCTTGTTGCTCACTTGGCTCGCCCTCCTGAGCTTCTATCTGTCTATACATTTCCAGTTCAACAGTTCTCTATTGCAAGTCAGCATACTGCTGCACTAGTAACTTCAAGCTTTGTTGTCCTGCCACCAGGTTTTGCTCTTCATCTTCGAGCCTTTGTCTTAGGCAACTCTCATTGTCCTGGGCTTCCTTGGTCTTTGCTTCCAGCTGATCTTGTAGAGTTTTCACTTTCCTTCTTTGGTCAGCTCCTTGCTTTGAAACTTCCAACCTTAAGGCTGCCGAAGTTTCCTTTTCTCTCTCTAACTCCACTAGGGCTATCTTCTTTTCTTCTTTTTCCTTGTCCAATTGTGCTAGAAGCTCAGCCACATAAGTGTCATAGTCGGTACTAGATGGCACGGGAGTAGGGGCTATAGTGATTGATGCCTCTAGCTTCTGTCATTTTGGATCTTGCCTAGACTCGGCATCTGCGGGCAACGGGCCTTTTTGCTCTAGCTTCTAGCACAATTTCAGCCACTTTACTGACAAGTAGTTGCATCATGTTCATCAATTGGGCCGTGTCTAGAGAGGGCGTGGGTTGCAGGGTGGTTGTGGTTGTGGTGTCGGTTAGTACTGGCACAAAGGAGGAAGGTAGGGGGTGCAGCAGGGACTTGCCCATGGCGGGGACTCAAGGGATCGATCTCTCCTCCCCCATGGGTTTCTTTAACAAATCTATGTGGAAACTTTTGAGGCAGGTTTTTTCCTTGCGGACCGTGCAGTAGAAGCAGGAGACTTCCCACCAGCTAGTGCTGCGACTAGAGCCAGGAGTGCCGTTGAACTCTTGATAGTTTTCTGCAAAAAATCGTTCCAATCCACCTCCTCTGGAACTCCTGCAGCGATGCTCCCTGGTAATGGCACCCCAATTATGTTCATTAAAGTGTTGTATCTCTGTCCTGAGAAAAGGGCATGGACCATTTTAGCTTACATCTTTGTTGTGGGGTCTGGAATATCAACCAAACTGATTCCATCCACTGTGTGCACATCATCTTTTTTGACTCCCATTGCCTCTCCTTCTTGAATACGAGCCCTAGGGCTTTCTCAACGATAGCTGCATTAAGGCTTGCACCCTTCTTTCCTAGTCACCAGTCCTTACTGTGACCGTGCCATAGCTCCTACCTTCATCAAAGCTCTTTAAAGAGTCAGCGCACATGCTACAATCTACAGCTTGTCCGAACTTTTCCACTTACTTTTGGAGGTTGCATTTATCCACCAACTCCTTCACTGCCGGCTCTTCCACGATGGCATCGTCTAAATTCAGGGTATGTTTGAAAGTGAACTGGCTAAATCCACGTGTCTCAACACTGATCCCATACTTTGTCAGCTCCTCTTCAGTGAATGGAAGTTTATCCACCTTTTCTTGTCCTACCATGGTAGGTTCCTGTCATTACACCACTCCAATATTAGCATTATGAATTGACTCATCACTAACAAAAACCCAAGAAAGAATGCATGTGACAATTTTTCGTGCTGCTTCAGAGGTATAAAACTTGGAAATAATTCAAAAGCAACATCTATTTTCTCCTTGCATTCTTTCCTATTTAAATTCAGTTGATCATTTTCATCCATCACTACACCTTACTACATCACTTGGCTCTCACTTTGCTCCCCCCCCCCCCCCCCCCCCCCCCTTAAGTTTTAAAGGAATCCTTCCTAGGATTAGCAAGGGAAGAAGGAGGACTCACATGGACTTTGTGGGGTGAGTTCCTTGGCCAACAACCAAGTATAGAGGTTAGGGTTATATTCAAGTTGGGCATGACGATCAAGCTCACATGGTCGTATGAATGCTTGGATGATATAGGTCAAGACATCATGAACGATGTCCTCGGAGTTGAGGCGGCTAGCAACGTGCAGTTCCTCTTCCGTAAGGAATAGGTCAATGCAAGGGTGGGCTGACACATGGTCATCTAAGTGTATGTTGCGTGTAATGGCCAAAACCCTAAATGAAAGAGGTGCCACATAAGTAGGGTCATGTTCAATTGTTTTGATTGCCCTTCTTTGCTCGGCATTGGTCATGATGCGGCAGCCTTTTTTCTCCCATTGGAGTCGCAAGGCATACCACAGTTGTAAGAATGAAGAATCAAAGTTGGCAAGCTACGTGAGCTCCTCCAGTTCTTGTTCAACTGCAGAGCGAGCATGCTTGCGGTACGAGGTAATTAGTCTTCTGAGAATGGCTTGCTCCTTTGAGATTTCTCCATTAGCAATTAATTCGGTGGCAATTTTGGGGAATTTGATGGTCATAAATTCGTAGTCTTCCCAAGTGCATGGCAACGAACGAACATCAAAAGCAAGGGGTTCATCCAGAAGTCCTAGGTCAAGCCTCTCATAGCTACTAGCGAATGTGGTGAAGGTGTTATCTAACACCTTGATGCATGTCACTACATCATCTCCTAAGGTCTCAGCAAGATCCTTGGTCACTGAAAGGAAAGATCGTCTTTCATACGAAGGCCTAAGACTTGCTGGGGGTGATGGTGCAATTGGGCTGGACAGTGGTGACTCCATTGATGCATCACAGATGGGACTTTGCACTCAGAAGCACTTTGACATGCTGTAGGGGGCTTTGGTGGCATAGGAGGTGTGTTGCATTCTATCGGAGCCGGCATGGGGGTGCTCAATTCCTCTGACTTGGATAATTCTAGGGCATCTAGCTTTGGATGATAAATGAGTTGGGATTCATTAATCACAACCGGTGCTGGTCCAGCTTGCTTTGCAGCCTTGGCTTCGTATGTGCAAGCCTCTCTAGCTGGAATGAGGTTGCTTAGAGTTGAGCCTCTTGAATGTCCACTCTTAGGCACCCATATCCAGGGGTTTCTCCCATAGTATCCTTGTGCTCGCAATAGATCTTTGAGGATCCATTGCGGCATGGCTGTGCGCCTACATCGATAGTGTCTGAGCTGCCTCTTAGGCTATGACTGATAGTTTTCGCGTTTAGAAGCACGTTTTTGTGGTTTGCAAGGAGGTGGCCCTTGTCATTTTGGCACCCATATGAGCATGGACTCCTTGGCCTTGTGAATGGCCTTGGTGGGCTTGGTTCTAGCACTTTGAGTGTGGGGTGAGATATCACAACCCTTCTTCCTAGGCTTGGTCATAGGCGTGGTCGTAGGGGTCTCTATCAGTGGCTTTGCAATTGTAGAAGGATCAAGATAACCCTTGCTGAAAGTAGCCACTATGCACACATTGCCTATAGTAAGATGGATGCGATCTAGGTTATAGTCCACATTGTAGTTCGTCTTCTTTTTAAAAGTGCGACCTAGTAGTGACTTATTACCGACCCCTTTAGTGTTTGGCAACACATAAAAGAAGACTGATATACTTTCAGACTCGATAGAGATAGCCACTTTGCATTTTCCTAAGAGGAGTAAGTGTTGCCCCCAAATGGGCTGAGTTTAGTGTTTGTGAGCCATAATTTAGGTTGACCAATGCGTGTCCAATGGTCATGCATCAAGATATTATAGTCGGCACCTTCGCCGATCAAGGCATCAAAAGAATACGTCCGTTCTGCAGTGATCGTGATTCGTAGGTAGGCGGGTGCCACTGCTTCTTCATCTTGATCTATCAGTTTGGTAATAGTGGCGACACAGACGTTGACAGGGGCTTCAAGCATAGGTGGCTCGTGAAACGGATGGGAAGGATGATAGTACTTTTTCATGTGACTGCCATTGAAAAAGCCTATTCCTTCACCTTCAAGCGTCTCCAATTCAACATTGCCTGTTCTACTAGTTGTATGTACTCAAAAATGTCCTAGTCCTCAAATTTTCATTTTTTGTTTGTGACCCTTAACAGAGTATAGTAGAATGAGGTCCCCTTGATCAAAGTTACGTTGTTTGACATGCTTGTCAAACCACATCTTTCTTCGTGCCTTCTCACAAATCAGAGTGTGGATTGCTAAGAGTCGAGTCTCCGTGAGATGCTCTAACTCCACTAAGTGGTTGGTCCAAGCCTCTCTTCCCTCCCAATGCTCCTGGGCTACTATCCTTAAGCTAGGGACAAAGAACTCTAAGGGTAGAATGGCCTCCGTTCCATAAGTCAGCCTAAAGGGTGTTTGTCCTACAACCGTCTTATAAGTTGTACGATAGGCCCACAAGGCCACCATTAATTTGTTATCCCAGTCACTTCATGATGTGGATACCACCTTCCTAAGCACGTTGACTAGGATTTTATTTGTGGATTCTGCTTGGCCATTTGCTTGAGGGTACTAGGGTGAGGACCTTCTATGAATGATTAGGAAGGTTGAGAGCAGGTGGGATATCACTTCATTAATGACGTGCATGCCCTGATCACTTACTAGTTCAATTGGACAACCAAAACATGAAAGAACCTGCTCCCACAAGAACTTCGTAGTGGTTCTAGCATCGTTCTTCCTAGTGGCTCTTGCCTCTGCCCACTTTGTCAGGTAATCATTTGCCACAATGATGTAGTGTGCCTGGGAGTACTGTGCCGTAGGACTGATAGGTCCAATGAAGTCAATGCCCCATTTTTCGAAGGGCTGTCATGCTATTACAGGGGTCAACTCCATCTTATCCTTACACACAAGCACCTTAGTCCTCTGGCACTCATCGCAATGTTTTACAAATTTAGCAGCATCACGGAATAGGGTGGACCACCATAGTTGGGATTGTAGCACCTTACGAGCTGTTGTATCCCCATTAAAGTGTCCTCCGGCTATTCCACCATGCGTAATTCAGTACAAAGCGTCGATAGTATCCCATATGGCCTAAGAAACACTAAACACCCTTGTAGTTAATGGGTGGTGGTAGGTCGATAATGACCCTGACTTTTGAGAAGTCAGTGACAATGCCGTTCCTTGACACTACGTGCCCTAGGATACATCCGTGCTTCACCCAGAACTGGCACTTTAAGGGGTTCAACGAGAGGCTGTATAACTGACACCGTTCAAAGACAGCTTTTAACTTTTCTAAGTGTTCGGCCCAACTAGAGTGTACGCATAAGTCGTCTACGAACACCTCTAGCTCGCATCTAAGCATATCCTTGAAGATGGTGCACATTAATCGTTGAAAGGTCGCATGCGCATTCGTTATGTCCAAAGGGCATAACGATGTAGGCGAATACACCCCACTCCATGGCAAAGGCAATCTTGTGCCTATCATCAGGGTGCACTTGCACTAGATTATAGCCAGAGAAGCCATCCAGGAAGCTAAAGGCTTCTTTGCCTGCTACCCTCTCCAGCATGTACTCGGTAAACGATAAGGGGTAGTTGTCCCTCTTCATAGCGGCATTAACTTTCTTGTAATTCATGCACACTCAAAATTTACCATTCTTTTTCATAACGATTACCTTTAAGCTCCTCCAAGGACCAGGCAAACACGTCGACATACTCTCATAGGAGAGCAACAAGTTTAGCCTCCTCACCCTTGGTCAAGTCGTCAGCAATGAATACGGGTCGAGGCTTCTCGCCTTCCCCTGCCAAGTTGACTTCCTTGTCCTTGGGGGGTCCCTCAATTGGCTCACTGGTTTGCCCTTGTCTCTTTGCTCCTAGCAGAATCACCACTCTATCACCCTTCTTAAACTTTGTGAAGCGTTTGGGGAGATCCTGCAGCTTCTTTTGCCTCTCTACTTCTGAGTCCTTAGTTTGCTTCTTGGCCTCCTCCTTTAGCCGTCTCTGCCTTAGGTGGACTGGAAAGTCCCCTTTGGTGCATTTGACCTTAGAGGGCTGGGGTATTTTGGGATCACTCTCCATACTAACTTCTGAGTTAAACTCATATCCCTTGCTTAAGGAAGGAGTTTCGCCAAGGGGTCATAATTCAGTAGGTGTATCCGTCTTAAGCACTGGAACTACTAGAGCCCCAAGAGGGACACCAAGGAAAAGGGGATTCTACTACAAGAAAATCTATCTTGTAACATCAACAAGCTTTCATTTCATTCTTTTGATGACCAAAACAAAGAAAACAACAAATCTTCATGCAACATTATAGTAGATATCTCCCACAGATTTGATAGAATCAATCATAATCTTCAACATCTTAATAGAATTCTTCAATAGAATAATGAAAATAAAAGAATACACCGTCTTTGAATGGAAATCAATCACATATTATTCATCTTCAATGTCTTCATAGTTCTCTCTCTCAATCTCTCATATACAGTTACACTGTTTTGATAGAATTGACTATCTCTAGCTCTCTCTCTCTCTCTCTCTCTCTCTATATATATATATATATATATATATATATATATATAGTACATCATCTCCTCACTACAATACTCTCATAATAACTCTCAATAATCCTTCTTGGGTCGTGGATGCACCTCCCAAGAGGTATGTCTAATATGAAGAGTCACCAGAGCCACTATAGTGTCTTTTCATAGCTCACTACTGTCACTGTCACTCAATCTTCTCTTCAATCTTCAGCAAAGTTGCTTCTTCCATTTGTTTTAGCTCTTTTGAACTTAGATTCATCATTTCCAAAATTTAGAAAACTTTTCCAAAGTCACACATACTTTCTACAGAAGGTCTACAGAACAGTATAGTACAGTACCAGAATAGATACAATACAGTTACGAGCAGAGACAGAGGCTCTATAGAAGGTTTACAGAAGGTCATCAAAACCTCATAACTCATACTCAAACCATTCCAAACTATCAACAACTATTCGATAAGCTTCCAAAAGATCTCAACCTTCATCAATCATCAATCCATACTTCATACAGAAGAAAATCAGAACAAAACAGAAGCTATATAGAAGGTATACATAACCAATCAGAACCTCAATAGAACTTATCAAAAAATCACAGAGCTTCATATCTCCTCTAAAAATCATCATGAACTTCCAAAACATAATCAATATCATCCAAAACACTCTCAAACACTTCCATTAGCAACCATACATCACTCTAAATCCATAAAAAATCAATCATTCATACCTCAAAATCAACAAAAATCAGTAAAAAATTCAGTCTTTTTCCACTCTCAACAACTACCAATGGTTGTGTCACTCCCGCCTGCTTGTAGTCCATGGCTCTTGTGTGCTCCAACCAGGATCTATCGCACTCCATTCGCATGACTCCTCTTTCATTCCAGCTAACCCTTTCCCTTCTAGGCCTAGAGTCTGCTTTGATCTGTTCGATCGTTCTCCCTTTAGTGTCATATTCTATCATGTCTAACTCTTCTTCACTCTCATCTCCAATAGAGCGGCAGTCCTCATACTCCTCATCATCAGAGTCTTGCCCCTCTGATTGCTTGTCATCCCCCAGGATTTCCTCTTCAATCTCCTTTTCGTCAGTAAAGCCCAATGGATAAACCGTACATCGGAATGATAGGGAGTAAAAAGGAAAAATGTTAGGGGGAAAGGGGTAGGATAGGGCTGGCACATTAGATCAGGGTTTTGAATCAATAAAGGTGCGTTCACATGGAAAACCGTCCAATTTATGGGAATTGCTTCAAAAATTAATAACTCAAGAACCGTCTATCGGAACAGGGGTTGGTAAAAAGAAAAGATGGGCAGTATGAAGGGACGAACAAGGCTGTAAGGTTGGATTGGGATTCCGGTGAATGAAGGATGTGTTCACATGGAAAAATCATAAAACAAAGAATAAAGACAAACAAATGATCAAGGAACAACTCTGGGGAGAGAGGGAAATAGAACGGAGGAGTGGGGAAGGGACCCCATCAGGGTAAAATGAAGTCAGGGCATAGATACATGATCAAAGCAGGGTATATGCATGGGGGTATGCAACATAGACGCGCAGGGATGTGTCCCCACACTTAGAACCTTAGCAGGAAGGGCAAACCGAACAAGAAGGACCTAGTACCACACATCAGACCAACCACAACGTCCCCACACTTAAGACATGACCGTTATTGAAAAACAGAAGGTGTAGGGTCAGAAGAACTTGGCCCATATTGCCGAGGAGCAATGTCAACTATCGAGGTTACGTCTCGTGTCATTGTTGGCTAGAGGAGGTACCTAGATGTCTTCACAGCACACATCCAACGTCCTTCGTGGCAGGGACCACGTGACAACACCTAGAGAGGTAGCCGGTGGAAGAAATCGCAGGAAATTTGTTGATAGTGAAGGATATTGCACTCAACTCATGATCACTCAAATGGAATGAAAGAACAGTCACTTGCTCCATTACTAACATCACTCGAGGAAATAATGATGAAAACCCAAATCTCACACCTGGTTGAGGAATTGACAAGGGAATGGTGCAGAGAGAGTATGCCAGGGTGCACAATTGATGGTGCATCAGTGCGTCCAACCCGTCTGGCAGCATAGGTGCAAGAAGAAAGGCCAGGGAGCCTTGTAGTGCAGTGTACAGGAACATAATGACATGTCCTGTGCTTATGGCAGAGACCCAGCCTGTGGGTGCATAGGAAAACAAAAATATATCTGACTCCAATGGTCACAACCTCCCTCAATCCTCACCTCTCGATAATTGATTGAAGAAACACCAGTCACACTCAACACACCCTCGGTCTCGCGCTCTGTTGAAAGATATAGAGGGCAACCCATTCCTGAAACTCATTGATGTAATCCTCATTGTCACTTGTGTAGAGGTTGTATGCCTTGTGCGCAATTGATGGTCCAATTGTGCATCCCGCCCTTTGCTAGCATACAGTGCAAAAAGGAAGGCCAGAGAGCCGTATGGTGCAATGCACATGAATAAATCGTGAATTGTGCATTGAGAGGCCCATCCCGTGCATGTAACACTCCATTCACACATCTCACCTCTCATTTAATTTAAAGGGGAAGACTGGTCACTCAACCCACCCTCTCTCTCACACTCTATTGAAAGATACAGAGGATAGCCCATACTCACGTCCCCATCCTGTTAGGATGAAATCTCGCAACACTCAAGGGGTTGGTGATGAAGATCATGTCAGCTGTTGTTGTCATCAGGATCTTGAAGATGCCTCCCCAGGGAGGCAGCCTACAAATCTCATATTTCAATTATTTGTAAAAAGAGTCATCTATTAAGAAGGGCAGACGGATTGATATTGTAGAGACAACACACCCAGGGAGGTGGCTTCAAACTACTTGCTAGAAAGGTTATGCTAGTGAGTCAACTATCCTGAACTGTGGGGTGTTACCACCTTTTCCACAGTCAGCTTCCCGCCCAAGGGTGTTTCCACCTTTTCTTGGAATGAGGCCTATTATGACAGGGAATTTCTTCATTTTCTCCCATAACAGTTTTGTTTTTGTTTTTTTTCTCTCTTTTCTTTTCTTTTCCTTTTTTTAATGTTTTTTTTTAAATTTAAGAAAGAAAATGGTAAAAATGCCATGTGTCAGGACCAACCTCGCCATTGTTGTTGGATCAAACGAGAAGAGAACAAGGTCGGGTTGAGATGTTTCTGTGAGGGGTTAGCAGAATGAGACCACCTCATGAGGAGAATCATAAGGGGCTATCAGAAGCACGACGAGAAGGACAGTGCGCCACCCAAAAGGGAAAGGGTAGGTTGACTGTGATTGTCAAGATCCCCAGGGAGGAAAGTACATCTTCAGGCGATAGCCATTGGTGAGGAAAGTATTATCAGAGGCATCAACGATCTGCACCTGAACAGAGCCATTAGGATTGACAGCAAGTACCTTATACGGGCCCATCCACTGTTGTTGAAGCTTGCTAAATCTCGAATCATAGGCTAGAATAAGATCACCTTCTTTGAACTCATTGTGCTTGATGAAACTGTCATGATAGGCCTTGCGTCACGTTTGAGTGGTTTCCATACACTGTAGAGTCATCGGCCGTATCTCATCCAAGCATTCCAAGTGTAGGAGATGGCATTACAGTGACTTAGCATCCCCCAAGCGTTCTTTAACTGCCACTCACAAAGAGGGTAATTCCACTTCAACAGGGAAGACGACTTCTGTCCCATACACTAGCTGGAAAGGGGTCTGTCTTGTAGCTGCCTTATGAGAGGTTCTGTATTCCTAGAGAGCCTCTGTAAGTCGATTGTCCCAGTTGCGATGATGTGTGGCAATCGTTCTTGTCAGAATCGAGCAGAGGATGCAATTGGTGACTTCAACTTGGACGTTGGCTCTGGGGTAATAGGGAGTGGACTTACGATGGCAGATCTTATACAGCTCTGTCAACTCCTATATGATTTTGTTAAGGAAATGAGTGCCTCTATCACTCACCAACTCGACGGGCTGCCAAAACCGGTGATAATATTCTCGTACATGAACAGGGCTACGCTATTACCATCGTCCCGCTTCAGGGCTTTAGCTTCACACCACTTTGTGACATAATCCGTACATACTAGGATGTATCTGTTCTGCTTCCATCTGGCGGGTGGATCAATGGGACCCACAAAATCAATCCCCCACTTCTCGAATAGCTTTAGGAGAAGAATGGGTTGCAGTGGCATGGTACTTGTTTTGGTGGGTTTCCCCATTCGTTGAAAAGCATCACATCTCTTACAACAATCATATGCACCCTTGTGGAGGGTCGGCCACCAATATCATGCTAACAGAGCCTTCCTGACTGTCGCTTCTCCTGCGAAGTGTCCACCACATGGGTCGTCATGGCATGATTTCAATACTATGCCGATTTCATCCCCTGCAACACATCTTCGCAGCACTTCATCTTTGCCTCTTGTATAGTGCACCGCCTAACAAAGTGTAGGGGGCTGATGCTAATAGAAGCTTCTTCTTCTCACGACTTGAGATGCTAGGGGGATACTATTGAGTGGCTAGGAGATTGGCTATGTCTGCATACCAGGGAGTAACTGTTTCAAACTAGAAACAAAGAAGCATCAGGAAGGTCTGGATCATCCTGTTCCTCTTCTTCTATTTGAGGGATCCATGATAGATGATCAGCAAGGACATGGAAACGGCTAGGCTTAGTGACTATTTCAAAATCAAAATCCTGGAATAGAAGCAACCATCTCATCAGTTATCCTTTAACATCTGCTTTGTTCATCAAGAAGGAGAGGGCTTCATGATCCACATAAAACTTGAAATGCGTTGACAATAGATAGTGTCATCTCCAGTGCAAACACCATTGCTAAGCATTCAAGCTCTGTCACTGTGTAGTTCCGTTCCCTATTAGTGACCTTCCGGCTTGCATAATATATCGATTGATCTAATTTAGAGGGGGCCTTTTGACATAGGACAACACCTAGCCCTTCAACTGAAGCATCTGTGTGCACATGGAACTCCTTTGTCCAATCAGGAGGTTGTAAAATAGGTGCTTAGATAAGGCATTATTTTAGGGTATTAAAGGCTTTTTCACAGTCATCAGTACAAAGGAAATCCTCATCTTTCCTTAGGAGCTTGTGCAAAGGGGTTGCCTTGGTTGCAAAATGAGCAATAAACCTTCTGTAGTAGCCCACATGGCCAAGAAATCCTCTCAATTGCTTGAGATTTGTTGGTGCTATCAAGGTGGCAATCTTCTCAATCTTTGTCGGGTCTGTTGCAATCCCTTGTGTGGAGACAATATGGCCCAAAAGAACTCCTGATGAGACACCAAAGACACATTTGTCGGGGTTGAGAGAAATCCCATACTCTTGACATCTGTCAAAACATTGCTCTAGGTGTCCCCAGTGCTTGCGGATTAAGCTATAGACACAAAAGTCATCAAGTTACACCTCAATAAAATCATGCAGATGATTCTGGAAGGCAGCCATCATTACTCGTTGGAAGGTGGCACGAGCATTACAAAGACGGAATGGCATCACTCTATAGGCATAGGTCCCCCATTCTGTGGTGAAGGTTGTTTTAGATTGGTCCTCTTCTGCGATTTGGACTTGGTTATATCCGCTGAATCCATCCAAGGGGGAATACAGCTCATGACCTGCCACTGTGTCCAACAGTTGGTCTGTAAAAGAGATAGGGAAATGATCCTTCTTTGTCTTCGAATTGAGCTTTCGAAATTCCACACATATTTGAAGTTTCCCATTCTTCTTGGGTACTACTACAATGGGTGAAACCCATTCACTGTTAGCCACGGGATAAATGAACTCTGCTTCAAGAAGTTTCAATAATTCAGCCTTCACTAGAGCAGAGTAATTAGGATTCATATGCCTTTGTCTTTGCCTTACAGGTTTGGTATCAGGCTCTAGGTCAATGTGATGTTGGCATACTATGGGATCAATCCCCTTTAGGTCTTTATATGACCAAGCAAACACATCTAAGTTCTCTTTTAGTAGGTCTCGTAGGACTACTAATTCTCCTTCTGGAAGATTGAGGCCCACTTTTAGGTGATGTTAGGTACCCTCAGTATCCAGGAATGTTACTTGTCTTTCACCTTCCACTTCGCGGATAAATGTCCCACGGATTGCTTTTGGATAGAGGTCTGACTCTTTCAAGAGACTAGTATTCTCGTCTGATGTTCCACTAGAACCAGTGTCCTCCTTCTGAACAGATGACTCATTTGTCTATTGAGGTTGCTGGAAAGGTATCAGAGCTTCGCTTGCTTCTGTGTGAGTTGTAATTTCTTCTAGACTTAGGGATTCATCTTCAGAGGATGTGTCCAGGAATATCACATAGCACGGACCTTCTAGAGGCTGTGGCTCTGAGGGCTTTGGCTTCTGTTGGCAAGGGGCATCATCATCATCTTTTCTCTGGACTGAATGGTCATGGCGAGAGGAGCCACTGGTGAACAGAATTTTTATGCTTCTAATCCATTGCTTATATAGAGTCTATATACTTTGTGGTCCATTGATCAACCCAAATGGAACCATGGTCATTCCATCTAGCACGCTGAGATCTTTGGCCTCTGAGGTCGCTGTAGGGACATCAACAAGATCATCTGTTATCAGAGAAAATTATTCATCTGCACTCTCATAACCTGCTTCATTTTCTTCCTCATCATTTTCATCCTCTTCCTCTGGAGGCTCTGTCTCTGCTTCTGTAGAGGCTCTGTAGGAGAAGAACAGATCTTCTGCATCTCCATCTGCTTCTGCTTCTGTCACAACTTCTGAATCTACTTCTGGCTCTGGCTCTGGCTCTGTGTCTGTTACTATCTCTTTATTCGCTCTGTCTCTGTTCTACCTCTGCTCTGTATCTACTCTGTATGTATAGTGTCTCTGTTCTGTCTCTGTATCTGCTCTGTATCTATACTACCTCTGCTCTGTCTCTACTCTGTAACTGTTCTGCCTCTGCTCGGTCTCTGTGATTGTCATGTAACAGGGAGAACAATACATCCATGCTTCTATTTCACTGTCAGAGGTGATTTTAGAAGTTAATTCTAGTTGAGGCAAGAGGTATTCTCCCATGGACAAGGATTTTACTTCCCTTGAAAGTTGGCTTACAGTGCTGACTGTTAGTAGGGGCTGCCCCTTTGTTTTTTTAGGAAAGATATGCTTAACAGCCTCTTTTTCTCCTATTATACCATCTGTTACCTTGTTGGAGGAGTCAATTATGACTTCAATGGATGTGGATCCATTCCCTTTTTGTGATCCATACAACTTTAACACCACTTTGTTGGGTCCTCTACCTAGGGTTAGGGTTCCTTTGAACCAGTTCGTCCTGGATCTTGCTTCAAAAAGCCAAGGTCTTCCCAACAGCAGAGGGTATGAGATCCCAAAAGAATTTGGTTGGACCACCAGATATGTCAACCAATAGTCTCTTCCTGCAAGGGTTGTTTTTACGTATGGGAGGATGCCCAACGGTTTGATTTTGCTTTGGTCTGCCAATTTGATAAGTCATTGTGTAGGTTGAATTCCTTGCAACCCTAAGTCCTTCATTATCACATCTATCATTATGTTTACTGATGAGCCTCCATCAATCAATGCATCTGAAATGAAGCATCCTTCCATCCATACACTAATCTTTGGGGTTCCAGGATCTAGAAAGGCATTAGCCACATCTACTTCCTTTACAGGCTCCGAGGCCTTATTGGTCTTAGTCACTATTGAAGGAGCAATCCTTAGTCCATGTCTTCTTGTCAAGTTACTTTTGAATTTCTTTTGACAGTTGGGAGACATCATCAGTAACTGTCGGAATATTAGGCTTGGTTTAAAAGTGTCTAGGTCTTTGACCAAGTCATAATCTTTGATAGGATCCACAGGCTTCTCCAGCCTGTTGGGGAATGGGGCTACACCCATTTTCATGTTTCCTTTTTCTTCTAATAATTACAGCATCAACACTTCTTCTGTTTCCAGAAGGGCTTCTGTCCCATCTATCTCCTGGACCTTTGACTCTGTTTTTGGGACTATCTCTGCAACTCTCTGTGGCATTGCAGTGCTCTGTACTGCAATGTTCTATTCTGTACTGCTCTATCCCTCTGTTGGCAAGTTGAACTTTACAGTCTTGGCAGGAGATTTATTTTCGTTCTGAACAACTGGTTCCTTCTTGGTGCACGTGACAACGACAACTTCTAACTCTATCAAATTAGAGGCAGGCTCTTGTACCTTCTGTTGGCTATCAGTGCTATTGGCCTTTACAGAGGCTCGACTTGGACAGTCCTTTTTTGCAGTGTGGCCTTCACCTTTACATCAACTGCATAAGTGTACCTTCTGTTAGTTATCAATGCTATTGGCCTTTACAGGGCTGGACTTGGATAGTCCTTTGCAGTGTGGCCTTCACCTTTATGTCAATTGCATAAGGGCTTGTAATCCACAGATTGTCTAGGGTTTGGACAATTTGGGGAGATATGTCCCTTTTCTCCACACCTATAACATTCCACCTCTGATCTCTGACCACTACCAGACTATCGTCCTCTGTAACTTTGAGAGGGAAACCTCCTTGGACCGAAATTAGGACCAAATTCCCTAGGCTTTGGTCCAATATCCTGTGTTATCATTTTGGATTCTAGCAAGTTGAATCTTGCATTTTCATCCTTCTGTCTTCCTTCATGCATCTCTTTTAGAGAGCAAATATCCTCTGTATGGTTCTTCCGCAAACAGTAGGAATAGAAGGCTCCAAGAATGGTTGGTTTTTTGGTACATTTAGTGGATAAATGTCCCGCTTGATGACACTTTCCACACCATGTATTAGAGCTCATCACATCTCTTCTAGCTCCCACAGCAGTGGATATATTGGCGGTATTCACTGTCAGCGTCTGTAGCTGCTATGTAATCACATCCATAAGCTCTTTCTTGATACTTGCAACTAAGTTGGATAGGTATTCCTCTAGATTTTCACCTCCTGAAGTGTTTATTGTAGGGTTTTGGGAAGCTTCTGTAATTACTGCATACACTAGTTGGGTCGATCCAGAAGGTCCTCTGTTCTGGTTCTGATTCAAAGCTCCTGTTGAGACTTGGAGTTTTTGATCCTAGTTGGTAGGATTCCACTGTTGTTGAGTTGCCATTGGAGGAACTGTTTGAGGCCATTGCTATTGTGGTTGAACCATCATTTGAGACATTGTCATCTGTGTGGCTACACTGGATTAGGTGCATTATATTGCAGCACTGTTTGCATCTGGGGATAGGGATAGGGAACTGTCCTTGGAACTACATTTGGTGGGTATACCATTCCTAGCATAGGAGGAGGTAAGACTTCTCTACCTGGAGTCATTGACAACCTTGCTTCAACTTTGTCATACAGTCTTGCACCTTCCACTGAAGCTTGCAGATTGACTGGTCTTCTCAATTCCACGAACTTGTGAACTTCTGGTTGTAGGACTTTGAGAAACACCCATTTCTAGATACCTTCGCCCAAATGATGGTTAGTCCATCTCTTCAGGATGGATTCCATTTGTGAGACATAAGCTTCTACTCTTTCTTCAAAGGACTGACTTAGGTTCATGAACTCCTCTCGCATCCGCTCTTCAAAACCTTCACGCTTGAATTTAGTGTGAGGAAGGCCAACTTCAGGTCGTCCCATGTGCCAAAAGTTCTTGCTTCTTGTCTCTCATACCACTAAATGCCGTGCCCTTGAAAGTGGCAGGGAATATTGCTAACCAATGCTCAGGGGTTTTGGCATTGTTAGCCACACATGCTACCATAAACTCTGCTACATGAAGATCAGGGTCTTCATTGTACTCTCCCTTAAAAACTGGCAATGGGACTACATTTGCCGGCCTGTCATCAATATTTCCAAGACAAATCTGACGTACCTCTGGATTCGTTCTAACACTTACCTCTTTATTGCGTCATTCATTAGGGGGTTGGCTCCAACCAGTTGGTATGTAATCAATAGGATAGTATTAGAGAGGGCTTCAGTCTTTGAGGGATTCTCCAGCCAACATATCTTCTACTTCCTTCTTTTCAACATCTCTGAATTCGGCTTTCAAACCAATACAGAGAGGGAGACATTCCATTCTAAAAGTATCAAAACTCATTCTTCTTAGGATTGTTGTTGTATCATTATAATAATGCTAGCTTCTAAGGGTTTCAACAGTGTATATTGTGAAAAACACTTTGTCCACCAACTTCTAGTGGGTTGCTAATTGGACAAACAGACTATTGTCAGTGCACCAAGCATCCACATATCTTATTATTGAGCATCCACGAACAAATTCCAACTCTTTTCCTTCTTGTTTTCGTGAATCTCCATTGACCACGACTCCTAAAGCTTCTTCACAATTTTCCACTTGATGATGTCTGGAAACTTCTCAATGAATGCCAAATCTTCCATGGATGGTCATTCTCTCTATTTTTGCTCTTCAGTTTGTTCCCAAATAGTTTGCCACCAAGATGCAAGTTTCTGCTGCTCCAACAGGAAGAGGAAACAGTCCACCATATAGAGCATGCATCATGATGGTGATATATTTCCACCATTGTGTGATGAACTTCTTATGGAAAGTGGCTTTAATAATGAGAATCTCCAACTCTTCAGTGGACGAAGGAACTTTGCAAATATCCATTCAACTCTCATCTTCTTGGCAATGCCATTTCCTTCATTTTTAGCCTCTTCTGATGCTTGTTGATGGCAAGTTTCCCCGGCTGTGCACCAAAAACATGGAGCCCCAAGAGTAACACCAAGGAAAAGGGGATTCTACTCCAAGAAAATCTATCTTGTAACATCAAAAAGCTTTTATTATTATTTTGATGACCAAAACAAAGAAAACAACAAGTCTTCATGCAACATCATAGTAGATATCTCCCACGGATTTGATAGAATCAATCATAATCTTCAACATCTTTATAGAATTCTTCAATATAATAATGAACATAAAAGAATACACCGTCTTTGAATGAAAATCAATCACATATTATTCATCTTCAATGTCTTCATAGTTCTCTCTCTCAGTCTCTCATATACAGTTACACTGTTTTGATAGAATTGACTATCTCTGGCTCTCTCTCTCTATATATATATATATCTATATATATATCAATAGTACATAATCTCCTCACTAAAATAATCTCATAATAACTCTCAATAATCCTTCTTGGGTCGTGGATGCACCTCCCAAGAGGTATGTCTAATATGAAGAGTCACCAGAGCCACTATAGTGTCTTTTCACAGCTCACTACTGTCACTATCACTCATCTTCTCTTCAGTCTTCAGTAGCTGCTTCTTCCATTTGTTTTAGCTCTTTTGAACTTAGATTCATCATTTCCAAAAGTTAGAAAACTTTTCCAAAGTCACACATACTTTCTACAGAACACTTACAAAAGGTCTACAGAACAGTATAGTACAGTACCAGAATAGATACAATACAGTTACGAGCAGAGGCAGAGGCTCTATAGAAGGTTTACAGAAGGTCATCAAAACCTCATAACTCATACTCAAACCATTCCAAACTATCAACAACTATTAAATAAGCTTCCAAAAGATCTCAACCTTCATCAATCATCAATCCATACTTCATACAGAAGAAAATCAGAACAAAACAGAAGCTATATAGAAGGTATACATAACCAATCAGAACCTCAATAGAACCTATCAAAAAATCACAGAGCTTCATATCTCCTCTAAAAATCATCATGAACTTCCAAAAAATAATCAATATCGTCCAAAACACTCTCAAACACTTCCATTAGCAACCATACATCACTCTAAATCCATCAAAAATCAATCATTTAGACCTCAAAATCAACAAAAATCAATCAAAAATTCAGTCTTTTTCCACTCTCAACAACTACCAATGGTTGCGCCACTCCTGCCTGCTCGTAGTCCATGGCTGTTGTGTTCTCCATCCAGGATCTATCGCACTCCATTCGCATGACTCCTCTTTCATTCGAGCTAACCCTTTCCCTTCTAGGCCTAGAGTTTGCTTTGATCCGTTCAATTGTTCTCCCTTCAGTGTCATATTCTACCGTGTCTAACTCTTCTTCGCTCTCGTCTCCAATAGAGCGGTAGTCCTCGTACTCCTCATCATCAAAGTCTTGCTCCTTTGACTGCTCGTCACCCCCCAGGCTTTCCTTTCCAATCTCCTTTTCGTCAGTGACTAAAGCCCAATTGTATAATAGGTTGAGATCGTGAATTTTGGTCTATTTCCACTCAGGCTTAGCCAAAATATCAGGGTTTTAGATTGGTAGCCATGTTGCCCTTCAATTTATCGGTCAGGTACTCTATGATTTCCTGAAGCTCGAGCTTGTTGGTGGGGATATGGAACGAGACTAGTTTCCCTGGGTTACGTGAGCTTCCTGCCATCATGCAGAGTGGCACGATGGGCTTCCTTGCTAGCATGCTTGGGGATTTAGCAGCTTGCCTATATAGCTCTTCCTCATCTGAGAACGGTAGGTCAATGGTTGCCAAGATGTGCATCCAATCCCACTCGTCCTCAGGGCAAGGGATGTACTTGGTCAAATGACCCATAGGGTTTGCTTGCCTGTGCATCACCTTTTAGCATGGTTGAGATAGCATCAAGGTCGGCTGGGGTAATCTTCTAGGTATCCATCTCAACCCTTACTACTTCTATTCTATTCCCCAAGAAGATGAGATTGTTACCCCAATCTTCAATAACTCAAGCGTTCCTCATCCAGGGTCAGCCTAGCAGTATGTCGTAGTTCACTCCCTTCGTGATAATGAAGTTCACAGAAAACTGTACCCTCGCGACCTTCACTGGCCAGCTCTTTAGGACCCCGAATGGTCTGACCTTCATTCTGTTGGCCAATGTGACATTGGATCCAGTCGTTTCCATGGGTGGGTTTCCCTAGGCCTGTAGAACTACGTGGCTCAAGACATTGACACCGGGTCCTATGTCTATGATTCCTTTTTGTGTTACATCCCCCAAGGCTAAGATAGGTAAGACTGCATGCATCTTAGTGCCTTCCCAGAAAGCATTGACGTGTAGTGACCTTGGAACTGAGTGTAGCATTAGGCTTGGAATCTGCGTGACTGTGTCCTGCTCTTGCAAGTTAGTGGCAGTGTGCTTCTCTTTTCCCTCCACCCAGTGCTTTAATTCTTGCCATAAGGAAGGGTGCTGCCGAAGCAGATCTCCTAGGATCAAGGTTACTGGCGTGGTTACTAAAGTGGTGAGGAGGTTGCTGGGTGGTTGCCTTCCTCCTTGGTCAGCACTCTTTGGCCATATGTCTTGGTTAGCTTGTTGACATGCCTCTTCCTGGTCTTGCCTCTATGGCATCTCATGTGGTGTGGGTGCGTTCCCCGATTGAGGTCGTGACGGTGAAACGGGTGTACTCACACTAGAGAGGTCTTCAATTTCGTCTTCCAGTATGGGCTCTACATCCTTAAGGTGTTCCTATGTGTCCTTGACCCACTCCTTGACTTTGGCTATAGCCTTGAGTTGCCGTTTGGGGTGGGGGTATTCCCCTACCTTGGCACTCCCTAGTTCTACTATCTTAGAGCTGAGGTCTCTGCCTCTACATCAGTGACCCTCTTTCCTGTCACTAGTGTTGTAGCTTCCTCTGTCTTAAGGGTAATCTTTGCATCTGTTCTCTTTCTCCTTCTCCTTTGGCTTTTCTTTCCCAACGAGGTTGCATCCAGGTTACTTGGCCCAGGCAATGAGATGCCTGCCTGTTTTGTCTATGCTCCCATCATGATATGTAGTGGGATGGGCGTATTCTCACTGTCAAAGGTCTCCACACCAAACAGCCCCAAGGGTACTGAGGGGACATTGGCATAACTAGTTGATGGCTTCCGTCTAAGACAATAAGGAAATAGGTGTGTGATTCCACACGCGGTGCATCGAAGGTCAGCTTAGTCCTTGTTTGCATGTTCCCTTTCTGGGAAGCGTGATAAAATATGGCCTGGATGACCGCAAGTCCGGCATGAGATTGGATCTTGGCTTGGTCCTCCAAAGCCTCTGCCTCTTCCTCTACCTAGCGCCATCACCAATACTGGTCGGTAGTCCATTAGGACTAGATTTCCTTCCTCATCATAGGATATGTATGGGTTCACATAGGTCTCCTTTTCACTAGGTTCTTCCACATAGTGAACAGGAGCATCACTCGGTGGATGGGTTACATAGGGCCCTGGTGGTCTAGATATGCCTATTGGGTTTATCTCTAGCCTAGGAATGGTCTTGTGTAATTTGGTGCTGGAAATGCCAACTGGGCTCCCCTGCCAAAGAGGTTAGGTGGCTTGTTGCCTAAGTATGGAGGGTTGTATTGCTGCGCATAGGGGAATCTCCTTGGCCGTCTACAATGTAATGTGTCATGACCGAACCTACCGCAGTTCGAGCACGGCCTAGATCTAGGATCTTGGCACTCGGCTGGGAGGTGGTTACCACCACAGTGTATACACTACACATGCGAATGCACAAGTTTCCTCATTTGGTCTTGCAATCATGCAAGCTCCATTCTCACCTCAACCAACTCTTGGTCTTGGTCAACACTCTTTCCCTTATCTTGTATGCTAGAGTTCTCTCTCTCTCCTGAAACTGTTGACCGCTCTGGAGCTCTCTGACTTGTACTGTCTCGACTGGTGTTCCTCATGCTTCACTCCCTAAGCTGATCATCCACCCTTATTGCCTCTTCAAAGACTCTAGCTAATACGTCTCGGTGTAGAGTGGAGTTACTAGCCAAATCCTTGTAGATCTCCTTGCTTTGAATTCCACTTATAAATATGGTAGACACAGCCTTCTCGTTAGGTTGCTCATTTGCAAGGATCCTCTTGAAGAGGCTACGCACATGAGTGACATAGTCCCTTACGTCTTCCTTTTTCCTCTGGCTGACATTCATCAACCAGATGATGAGATTTTTAGAGTACCCTGCCTCAGAGAATCTCTTGATAAAGAGATACTTAAGATGGGAAAAGTTCGTGCGCTCAGCTGGATCTAGACTAGTGTACCAAATTCTCCCCTTATCACCTAAGCACAGACCGAAAGCTTGAGAGCATTGTGCAAGGTCCATGAGACCGTTTGCTTCGCAAACTTGTTCAAATTGCTTCAGAAAGCTATATGGGCCATTGCTAGGTTCATACTTCTCTAGCTGCTTTGCTATAATAGGGATCTAGATTGCCCCTTTGCCCCTTGCATGACCCCTAATCTTGAGAGTAATGTGGTGGCTAAGGCTATTGCGCTCTGCGCTCTGCGGACGTATTGTCCATGAGCCACTTGGCTAGAGTTCACTCAATGATAAGTTAGCATTTGCTGCTCGTTCTCTCTCTGCATTTGGCCCTACTTTGGCTGCACCAGCCAAGGCTAGCAAGCCTCTTACATGTCTACATCTTGTTGGAGTTTCCTAGCCTTTTGCTCTCATGGTTATAGGCAATTATGATCTCTAGTGCCTTTCTAATCACCTTTCTTTCCTCTTCTAGGCTTTCTCTACTGGCCTGCCTTGAACTACCATCCTAGTCAACAAGTCGTATTCATTGACTAACTCTTGCACTAAGACTCGGAATTCTCCCAAGTCTAGTCGGTCCTCTCTTGTCCGCCTCGTGATCCTGACATTGCTCCCACTTCTAGCTCCACAAGGTTGTCGATCAATTTGAGTAGCTCCGGCAACGTCCGATCCTCTATGTTGTCACCTTTTGGATCTTCGTGTCCTCTTAAGGTCCTACTGATGGGGCTCTCAGGCACCCAACTATGTTTTGGGATCTTCTCCTAATAGTGGGTTCCTTGATGTTATTATATCTCCTGATGAGTTTCTTGTTATTGAAAGCAGTTGTCAATCTTATTCACAAGTTGTGCTTCGTGATTTCTAGTGCTCAGTGCGAAAATAGGCTTTTTCTTTTCTTGTAGTGCACCTTTGGTGATAAAATCAAAAGTTAGGTGCGGATATAGGAAATGCTCAATGCAAATTCCACTCTTCCCCTCACGTTCGTAGCCTGATGCGGCTCTAAGCGCAGGTTCTGGCTGATCTAAGGACTTATTGAAAGTCCATACCGCGTTCTCTATTCTGCTTCAGGGTTGGTTGGTTGGTTACCGAAAGTCAAGTTCTAAATTCGGTCCGCTTAGTGTCTAGCTATTTGGGGCGAATCCTCGGTTATGCTGTATGGTCTCTGTCTTCTAAGGGCTAAATTGGGTTTCTAGGGGGGGTCAGAGATGTGAACAGGGTGGCCAGGACTGTCAGGCATGTTCAAAAACCCTCTATTTTAAGTTCTGGTGAAGTGGTCCGATTCTAGGAATCGGATGGGCTAGTCCAATTTTGAGACTCGGACAGGGCGGACAATCCGATTTCTACTTTGGTCCAATTTCCCTAGTCGGACAGGGGGGTTCGACTCCTATAATAGGACGAGTGGTCCGATTGTGGTTCTAGGACCAATGGTTTAATTCTCACACTAGGAAAAGTGGTCCGATCCTTGCAATTGGTCCAACTTTGAGACTAGGACACGTGGTTTGATTTTGGCACTGGGTCCGACTACTGGAATCGGATCGGGCGGGGTGTCTGATTCTCGCAGTCAGATGGTTCGACTCTAGAAATTGGGTGGTCTGATTTTGGGAATTGGACCCAAACAACTTGGTCCGACTATGCAGACGATAGCTCGTGGGTTGCGCGTGATGACTCAAGCTCAGCGTGCCTACTGCTGGGAATTATCCAGTGCTTTCCAGATAGGTGCAAAACACTATAAGGAAATGCCAGACATACCTGGAATCACTGTGGTGCTCGCATCAAACGGCACTCCAAGGATCTCCCTGCAACTCTCTCTCTCTCTCTCTCTCTCTCTCCTTGGCTCTCAAGCTCATTCTCTCTCACAAAGCAGAATGTCAAATGTGGTCTTTCTTTCCTGGTTCCCTGGGCCTCTTATTGCCCCATCCCAGTCTACTGTAACCTCAGAAGCTAATCCCTTACACTCTTCCAACCAGAAATTTGAATTTGTGCCCCTATTTCCCTATTTCCAGCAGCAGCAGAACCCTTTCTGTTTTCCTTCTTTTTCCTATCCTAATCTTAACCTAATGCAACAAAAATAAAAAACAGAGATGGATATGGATGGTCCTACTCTAATATTCAACAATAAATCAAAATACTTACTTGCTCCAAGGATTAAAACCTCTTAAATCTCCTAACTATCTCGCGCACCGGTTTGGGTTGCAAACCCTACTTCTATGCTCGATTCAATGCACGCGGTGCTCGAGGCTCGATTCTATCAGTCCCAGCAAAACAACGGAACCAAAATGAAGGGGAGCTACAGAGCTCTACTCCGAGACCTACAAACCGCTTATTGATCAAACATTTCAAGCCGAGCGGCCATGGCTACCTCTCACATAGCCAACATGGAATGCCTATCTTACGGGTGTAGTGAGCTTACCTTGATGCTCGATCAAGTTCCCTCCTCTCTCTTGCACTCTGGTAGCTCCACGATCCTTGCAGCAAGCTCAAGCAACCTCAAGCCCTCTCCGTCAAGCTCCATCCTCCATAGTTGCACGAGAAAAGAGAAGAAAAGAGAAGATGAAGAGAGAAGATGGGTAGCTTCTTCTCCACGATCCCTCACTCTCACACACACTCCCTCACTCCCTTAATCCCTCACTCAAGTACAAGCAAGAAGGCAAGAAACAAGAGAAGAAGAAGAATAAGCTTTGCCCACACACAAGAATGATCTTCTCATTCACTTTTGAACTTTATATACATGCCCTACTTTTTGGGTGGCCATCCCTATTTTTTACATGGCCGGCCATTAGCCTAGGCCCTCTTTTCCTATTTTCCACCGTTCTAACTTATCCCATTCCCAACTAGTGCATACCATTTGCACAGTAGTGAGCCTGGAACTCTTTTACAAGGATTCAGGAGCGCTTTCACAATTAATGGTGCATACTCTTTTCTTTTCTTAAGGCGACATTGAGGCCTTCTGGAGAGGTCGTCATTCAAAATTTTTAGGGTCTGACTTCCATCCGGGGCGCCTTTTCCTTCCTTTGTCATGTGCCCTTTCGCTTGGAAAGGGATCAAGGATAGGTGAAGAATTAGGGCTAGGATTGCCAAGGGAAGTTTTGAGAGGAGATTTGACCACAAACACATTAAATCATGAGCCCCATGCTTATCATCATCACTAGTACATGTAAGAAGCTATGATGGATGTTACAAAGAAGAAGTGAAGGAGGAGGAGGAGTAGCAGAAGTGACCAAAGAAGAAGAAGAAGAAGAAGTATAAGTTGTATCATCCACATACTTACTGAACTTACAATCAAGAAACACCACATTGGGGAATATGGAAATTTTCCATAAGTTTGGGACATGTGTTCAAATATTTGGATTTGTCATAACTTGAACACTATAACTCCAAATCGAGAGAGGCAAACGGAGATTGACTTGACTGAATTAAACCCATTTCTAGCAACTCTTTAACGTGTCTTTCCACTTCTTCCCTTTCAAACTTTGAGAAGCGATAGGGAGGTTTGTTGATGGGTTTTGTGTTGGGCAACAAGTCAATAGGGTGGTCTACCTCTCTCTTTGGAGGAAAAGATGATGGTTGTTGAAATAAATCTTTGTATTCCTCCAATAGCTCTTCCATTCTTAGATCCTTTTGCTTTAAAGAAGATGATGGATTATTTGGTGACTGCTCTTCATCCACTTTCGCAAGCAAAAGAGTGAATATTCATGACCGTGCATTGATTTCTTTACGCATCTTCTTTATAGAGACGTGTTCCATTTGTTTTTTACCAATGCCCTGGGCTACTTACAGAAAAAGAGTTCTTGCAGCTCCAGAAGAAACTTCATGTTGATGATGTAGGGTATGAAGAGAGATTAAAGTCTCCATCAGATGACAAACCCAAGAGTTCAATAAATCTTTATGATGATAGTCTTCTTGAAGAAGACGAACACCCTAAGGTATGAAATATAATTCGAAGTTACCCATTGAGTTTATGTTAGACTTTATTATGCACTATAGATAAATATCTTATATCTTATACTATTGTGGTTTGTTGTGTAGATTGAGATTGAAGATTTGGACAACTTTCTTGGAAGGGCCAAGGGCTCTAGGCCAATGAAGCTTGGAAAAAATCAAAGCATTGGCCATTATATTGGAAACTTAAACAATCAAATAATTGTAAAATATCATAGTAGATTGTCAAGCTCTCCAAGTCTACCAATGATGGCTTTGAGAGCTATCTCAAAGGTAATTGGATCTCAAGTTTTTAGTAGAGGTTTGGACAAGATCATTTTAGTGGAGAAGAAAGAAGCCATAAGAGTTTTTGGCTTCGTGGCTGGATACAGTGGATCTAGAGCTGGATATTTTGGAGTTCTTGGCTCCTATTTGCTCTCTTATGTAGGAGATAATAAGAATTTGAAGCTTCTTCCAGGCTATTGGAAACATGAGTTTTTGAAATAAAGAGGTCTTATTGAGTGGGATGAAACAAAAGATTCCTCTAGAGGCCCTGTCGAGCTACCTGAAACCAAGGACTCCTCTAAAGGCCCTGTTGAGGTGCCTGAAACTAAGGACTCCTTTGGAGGCCCTGTCGAGGTGCCTGAAACTAAGGACTCTTCTGCAACACAATCAGACTAGAAGATGCCAAAGATTAAGGGTTTCTTGAAACCCATCTTGTCCCAACTCTTTATTTGTTTTGTAACCATTTTGTAAATCTTTGCTTTGCGCAATAATTTAAAAATCTATCTTTTCTTCTTTGGGTAACAATTTGTATAGTCCTTGCTAAAGATGATGTATTGCTTGATGTGGTTATATCTTTAAGCTTGAATTTATGCCAGATTTGTCAATAGAACCATTGAAAGACCTCTAATAAATTGTTGGCTTTATGTCTTCCACCTCCATGTCTTGTGTGTCTGAAATATTTTGTTCTTGCTTGATAATGTGATTTTTCCATACCTTGGGTTGATCAGATAGATAGAGATCCATATTGTTTAATAAAGTATAGAGCATGGTTGTATAGAATATACTGCCTAGTCAACAAATAAAGAAAGTTATTAAAAAACATTATATGAGTTTGACAATGAAGAAACAAACATATACAAACTTCTTACCATATAATGAGTAAAGTGTTGATCACCCCAAGCTTCTGTCATCGCCTTTTTGAAAGGATTCAATTGGTTTTTAAAGTCTTTGAGATCATCATCATTCCATTCAGTCTTATCACAATAAAAAAACACTTTGTCTAGTGTTTCCCAAACTTTACCTTTTCTATTCCGAGCTTGTCCATTATCAGTGTGATCCTTAACTGCATTATGTAGGGATTTCCACTGATTAAATTTAATAGTTGAGCCACCATTTCTCGAGTTTATCTTGCTAAGTCTCCCATGAAAGCCTAGAAACCTTCTAGCCTTCACTCCACCAATAGATGGTTTTTTTGGGACACAATTACCATCCTTAAACTTCTGAAGATCTGGTTCAATAACAACATTGCCACCATGCAAACCAATTGCAGAGAGAACTTTTTCAACCTTTGTTATAGCATCTGTTCTAATTGATAATGGCTTCAGCTTCCATGCAAATCTTATATAGAGATGAACAAGCTTTTTAATTATCCTGCAAAGTGCATGAAGTGTACAAATATGGGCATTCGCGAAAGAAATGCCAAATATTGGTTTAAACTGTGGATCCTTATTGTGCCTAGAGGGAGCTCTATTCCAATTGCTTGAGTTTAACTCTGCAAGCTGGTGACATGCAGTATAAGCAAGGAGATCTCGAGTTGGCTCCCTTTGATACATTATACATACATTTGAGTGTCTTTAGGTCACCAGCTATGTGCCACTCAATCCTGTAGTTCCCAAATCCTTCAACAAATAGCTCTTCTCCTACTTGTTGCCTTTGAATAACATTAGGTATTGATGTTTGATGAAAAACCCAATATAATATATCAAAATTCTCAGTATCTATCTCAAATGCTCTTAGCCACTAGATGTTATATTCAGATTGAACACTAAATGATGTTGAGTGATTGCAATGACCCGACGAAAGTGCTCTATTCATCAAGGTGATAGAGATTCTCTCCAATTTTTTACATTTCAGAATCTCACTTTCATCAAGTTTAATCACAAATCTAGCCACTCCATAGGCCTCTGCTAGACAAGTCATAAAATTTGATCATTAAGCATTGTAGAGTGGGCAAGTCAAGGAAAATATTGTTAAATTCATTGAATGTAACCTCCTTTTTCTTGCCCTTGAAGCTAGCCTTGATATGAAAAGGCTCACCTAGAATCCCCATCACTTTGTTATTAACTCTCTATCTGATAGCCCTAACCACAAATGGCTTCGGAAGTATGCAATTGCGTACTTGTCCTTGCTTCATATTTGATTGTAAAACCGAGAAAAGTTGCATATAAGCATCTCGACTAATACCAATACTATCCAATGTCTTCTGTACTAACTCAGAATCCAAAGAATGATCCTTTACAAATGACTCAAAGCATTGTTTCTTTGCCTTTTTAAATTTCTTTTTCTCCAAAATATCCTTTGAAACTACTGAAGGAAGAAGATGATAATAAAATTGAGCTGCTTTTAAAGAATCTCTTTCACTTGCATTTGGTTGTAGAAGAGATCTAAGCAAAATTAACATCACAAATCAATGCAAGTAATTTAAATAAAGCCATATTTAAGATTTTTCAAGTGAAAAAAAATATACCTTGCTGTTTGGATTCTTTTACCACAGCCTCTTCCTCCTCGTTTGAGATTCTCAATATTTTTAAGAGCTCTTTTTCAATTTGGAAGGCCTAATAAAGTTTGCTTTCGTTGATAAGCTTTGATACGCTTTTCCAATGAATGAATTTTTTGATGACAATCCTCTAGCTTCTGCAACAACTCTATATTGTGTTTCATCAAAAGATGATTCTCTAGTCCAAGGATATCCTTTTCTACAACAAAGTTAAGTGTATAACCTAAAAATCCATTGTAGCCATCACCAATAAACCTCATTAATGATGAGCTACTATAGAAAGGAGGAGTGCTATTTCTGCTAGGATCTTTGGGATATAGCTTTCCATCTAACCAAATATCAATATTCTTCTTTCCTTCAAACCTTAGTATATGTTTCATAGACTCTCTAACCGTGATAGATTTTGTTCTCTTTCTTATTGGTTCATACTCACTATCCAACTCAATATGAAGATGATAGAGAGGTCTTTTATGAGAGCTACAGAGATCATTGGATGATTGATCCATAGCTGAGTTACAGAGATCATTGGGTGATTGATCCATAGCTAATGATATGATTAGAAGCAAGAATGAAAACAAAGAAGAGACTACTAAGGAGGAGAAAAAAGAAGAGAGAAACGATGGAGGGAGGCAATCGAGTCTCCACCAAAATTCAAATTGAATATTACTTTTCACTTTAATGAGGAGAGGTAAGATCTTCATTATGACAACCTTGCCAACTTTATGGCGACCTAGATTTCTAGGTTTGATGTGACCACGAGAATATCACGACAATGACTTATTAACAAATTTTGATATTTTAACTTACCAAAATTTAAACCTTTTAAAAATTCTATAAAATAATTTTATTTCTTAAATTATTTTCTCTCTCTAGGATCTCTTACAGGGCATTTTCGAGACCTCAAAACTCCCCTAATGGTTCCCAAACAATTTGCCACCAAGATGCAAGTTTCTGCTGCTTCAACAGGGAGAGGAAATAGTCCACCACATAGAGCTTGCATCATGATGGTAATATGTTTAAGCCATTATGGTATGAATTTCTTGTAGAAAGTGGCTTTGGCAATAAGAATCTCTAACTCTTCAGTGGAAGAAGGAACTTTGCAATCATCCATTGAATTCTCCTCTTCTTGGCAATGCCATTTCCTTCATTTTCAACCTCTTTTAATGCTTATTGATGGCAAGTTTCCCCGGCTACACATAAAAAACATGGAGCCCCAAGAGAGATACCAAGGAAAAGGGGTTTCTACTAGAAGAAAATATATCTTGTAATATCAACAAGCTTTTATTTCATTCTTTTGATTACCAAAACAAGAAAAACAACAAATCTTCACACAACATCATAGTAGATATCTCCCACAGATTTGATAGAATCAATCATAATCTTCAATATCTTCATAGAATCCATCAATAGAACAAGGAACACAAAGGAATACACCACTTTTGAATGTAAATCAATCACATAGTATTCATCTTCAATGTCTTCATAGTTTTCTTCTCTCAATCTCTCATAGAAAGATACATTGTTTTGATAGAATTGACCATCTCCGAGTCTCTCTCTCTCTCTCTCTCTCTCTCTCTCTATCAATAATACATCATCTCCTTAGTAAAATACTTAATAATGGAACTTAACAATCCTTCTTAGGTCATGGATGCACCTCCCAAGAGGCATGGGAGGTATGAAAGGGCACTAGAGCCACTACAGTGTCTCTTCATAGCTCACTACTGTCACTATCACTTCAGTCTTCTCTTCAGTCTTCAACAACTTCTTCTTCCATTTGTTTTAGCTCTTTTGAACTTGGAACTTAATAATACTTCTTAGGTCATGGATGCACCTCCCAAGAGGCATGGGAGGTATGAAAGGGCACTAGAGCCACTACAATGTCTCTTCATAGCTCACTACTGTCACTGTCACTTCAGTCTTCAACAAACTGCTTCTTCCACTTGCTTTAGCTCTTTTGAACTTAGATTCATCCTTTCCAAAAGTTAGAAAACTTTCCCAAAGTCACACTGACATTCTATAGAACACTTAGAGAAGATCTACAGAACATAACATAACATGAACAGAGCAGAGGCTCTACAGAAGCTCTATAGAGGGTTATAGAAGGTTATCAGAGAATAGCAGATCCTCATAACTCATACCAAAACCATTTCAAACTATCAAAAACTATTCAATAAGCTTTCAAAAGACCTCAACCTTCATCAAACATCAATCCATGCTTCATATAGAAGAAAATCAAAACAAAACAGAAGGTATCAGAACCAATCACAACCTCAACAGAACCTATCATAACATCACAGAGCTTCATATTTCCACTAAGAATCATCATGAGCTTCCAAAACATAATCAATATCATCCAAAACACTCTCAAATACTTCCAAAAACAACCAAACATCACTCAAAATCCATCAAAATCAACCATTTAGACCTCAAAAACAATAAAAATCAGTCAAAAATTCAGTCTTTTTCCACTCTCAATAGTCTAGGTCTATTTTCCACAATCCACAGGCAACCACAAACAATGTTACATCAGCACTCTATTTTTATGCTTGGTTGGCATTGACATTGGTTGCTCGATTGGGTCCCAAATGCTCCCCGAATGCTAGGGGAATGCATGTCTATGATGTAAGATGCTTTTGGGGCTGAATTTTCTCAGTCATTGTTTATTTTACATAGTCCTTAGGTAGCCCAAAATAGAGTAGTCCCCTTATCATTACATTTTATACTTATGCTACATGGTCATTTGATGCCCGATTATGCCCGATTGGTGCCTATACATATGGGAAAGTATGCCTATGATTTGTCTATGGTTTTGAGCTTGGATTGAGCCACTATTTGCTCAGTTTTGGATATTTATTTAATGCTAGAATAGCTTGTTGGATTTGGGCTATGTCTTTGATGTATACATTGATATAGTGACTCTCGGGGATCAACATAAAGCTTGGATTTGCTCTCAAATCACTGGTTGAGCTTGAGCTCACTTTGCATAACATTTGGATCTTCATCTCTACTATATTTATGGCATTTACTTTTCTTATGTCTGACCGATCTTGACATGCTTGGCCTATGCCACTACTACATGCCCATTATATTGTTTGGAGTTGGATGCTACCGAGCCTTGCTTTGGCTTGACATTTGATTGCTCGGAGCTTACTTTGGATATTTCTTGGCTTGCCAAAGTTATAGTTTGGATGTACTTGATGTCTATGAATGCTACGTATGGATGCTACATGGCCTATATGCTCATGAGGTCTTATTGATACTTGATCTTGGAGTTTCTTGCGCTAGTGCTATCATATACTCTTATTGAGCTTCTTTGCTTGATATTTACGGCTTTTGTGCCAGTGGGAGTATCTTGATACGCTTGACAAACATTGAGCAGGTAGTTTATGCTACTTGAGCATTCGAATACTTAAGACTAGGATCTTCACTTGGATGTTGCATGGTTGATATGGCATGGTCCTCAATAGATGTACTTGGGCTGATTTGGGCTTTGCACTCTCTGAGAAAAAGGAAATAAAAAAGATGCAGGGCAAAGGTGGAAAAAAGGTAGCCCGACTAAAGAAAGAAGAGGAGAAAAGGCCAAAAACACAAGGGCAACCTTAAAAGTCCAAGGCAAATGCAAAAGGGAAAAGATGCATTTTAAAATACAAAGACGCACCCTGAAATCTTGTAAAAGAGTGCCAGGCTCTCTCCTGTGCAAATTGTAAAGATAGACGAGCAATGGAGAAGAAGCAAGAAGGATAGAAAGGAAATAGAAAAAGAGGACCTAGGCCAATGGCCGGTCATGTAACAAGGGGATGACCGCCCAAGGAGGAGTAGGGCATGTATAAAAGCCAAAAAGTGGAATGAGAAGCTCATTTTTGTGTGTGGCCAAAAGTAGCTCTCCTCTTCTTCTTCTTCTTCTTGTTCTTACTTGCTTGAGCTTGTGCTTGAGAGAGGGAGTGTGAGAGTGTGAGGGAGTGAGTTTGTGAGGGTGAGGGACCGTGGGGTGGAGAAGCTCTCCATCTTCTCCTCTCTTCTTCTCTTCTCTTCTCTTATCTTGCTCACGGCGATGGAGGTTGGAGCTTGGAGCAGGAGGATCGAGCTTGCTTGAAGCTTGCACTTGGATCATGGAGCTACCGGAGTGTGCGGAAGAGGAGGAAACTCAATCGACATGAAGGTAAGCTCACTACAACCAGTAGGCATGAGAGCGCGTAGGCTATGTGAGAGGTAGCCATTAGCATTCGGCTTGAAATGCTTGAAGCAATAAGCAGTCCGTGGGTCTTGGCAGTTGAGCGTGAGCTCCCACTATATTTTGGTTCCATTGCCGGGACCAACGGATTCAAGCCTTGAGTGCTTGCCCGCTCCACATCGAGCATTAAAGTAGGGTTTCCCCGAACTGGTGCTTGAGATAGGTAGGAAGTGAGGGGGTTAAAGATGGTATTTGATATCCTTGGCAAGTAGGTCTTTTGCTTTTTTGAGGTTTATGTTGTGAGATGGAGTAGTGTAGGTATTTACTTTGTGATTTGGATGCATTAGAGTAGGAGAAAACAAAGAAAAACAAAGAAAAGAAGCATTAGGGTTTCTGATGTCAAAACAGGGAAAGAGGGTTTGATTTGCTTGCCAATTTGTAATGTGGATGTTATTTACTATTCTAGGGGTATAGAATCCTTCATTCATGTCTATTCTTGCATTCTGGAAGTTTGCGTGACCTCTCAAGACCAAAATCATAAAAAACAAAGCATTATTTGTCAAATCTGCCAAAACTGTACTGCGTTCGGCCTGACCGAGTGACAGCCATTCTCGGCCAAACCCCAGAATCGGCCTTTGGCCTGTTCCCATTTGGCCCTCGGCCCCACCAACTCGGCCAAAAAACTCATTCGGCTTGGCCAGCTGACTCGGCCCATTCACATTCAGCCCTCGGCCCGCGGCCGACTCGGCCCATTCGGCCCACTCGGCCCACTTGGCTCTCGGCCCGCACCCATTCAGCCCTCAGCCCACTCGGCCCTCAGACATCTTGATTCGGCCCTCGGCCCACTCGGCTCTCGGCCCACACCCATTCGGCCCTCGGCCCACTCGGTCGGCCTAATTTGGGACTCGGCCCAAAAACTGCAATTTTTTCAGAATTCCATTTTGGCTAGAAACTAAGTTGCCACCACCAAAATAGACTCCAAAAATCGTACAAAGCCAAAGGCACATCATAGATCTATCACTAGGCTAAAATCCATAGCAAATAGTTCAAAAATTAGCTACCAGAGGTCCTCCCAATCATGCATGGTATTTACCGTAACGGCCCTTCGGGTTGGGGGGGATTGCCCTCCCCGGACCCTTGCAAAGGGGGCTCTTCCCCCTGCGCACCTCCCTCGGTAGGCTGGAGAGAAAACACGCGCCACAACAAGTCCTCCGAATTAGGCCCTAGTGTAGTAATGGCTCTACACAAGCATAGATCTTCACTTGCAAAGCAGCAAACGGAAGCCCATACCCAAACAAAGACCCTAGAACCTCAACGGGCCAATCTAGCCATTAAGGGAAAAAAGGCCACACCAGAAGAACACATGTACATTGTGTTCAAACTGTGTCTAGTCGAAGCAGAATGCAACATCATCAAGCTATCAATGCAAGGATGACTAGACATGACAGTCCTAACGATAGATGTACCTTGAGCAGCGCTGCACAGATGACCCAAGACCTCAGTAGAGAATGACTAGACATGACATTCCTCATGATAGATGTACCTTGAGCAGCGCTGCACAGACGACCCAAGACCTCAGTAGAGAATCCACGTCTGACTGTGCAACTGGGGACTCAAAGGCATGTATCATAAGGCTTGAAGCTGTAAACCAAGACCCGAAAGATGAAGACATAGTGCCACCTGCTTATCTTAGGGTCAAACTCACTACAAAAAGAGAGCATAGTGTTGATGCTCTCATTGATGAAGGAGTAGATTTCAATATCTTGACTTACGAAGCATGGACTCTACTAGGTCAACCAAAGCTCAAACCGACTGATGCAACTCTTAATCCTTACGGGGAACACCCACAAGCACTTCTAGGGAAGTGCAAAATCCTTGTAACTATTGAAACAGAAAGCTTGTCATTCCTGTTCTATGTTCCTCCAAATAGCGAGAGTTGTGGAAAGGAAATCCTCCTAGGAAGGCCCTTCAAAAAGGCAACGAAGTGTGAAGCCGACTATATAGCACAGAGGATGCACCTAACACTACCAGGTGTGAGGATAATCATGACTTTTAGCAAGGGTGACCTCGGCAAACCTTGAGGGAAGGGTAAGGAGCATTCTGACATACCAAACAAGTCTAGTAATGAGAGCAAGGAGTTGTTGAAATAGTTCATACAAGCGCAGGTTGAATGGAGAGAACCAGTGAGTGAGGCCATACTTGAAACAAAAAGGTTAGGAGACAAGGTCAATGATAGGATTTGGACTTACAAATATCATAGAAGGCCATGAAAGAAGCCCAAGCCTTATAGACAAAGGCATCGATGGAGAGCTAGTACAACGCCACGATGGATATACAAGGCATTGCTTTGTGCTCAAGGGTATTATGCAGGCAACCGATGGATTTGGGTACCAAAACCCCCTGCTAAACCACCTCTGTTAGAAGCCCAAATTATGTCAAAAGCAAAGAGGCGTATGAGGAGACCTAAACAAAAATCCAAGTCTCGAACCAAAAATATTGGAGTGATTGAGCCTCTCACGATTGAAATCAAGAAACCAAACATGACCTATCAAAAATTAGATCCTCAGCCTAGCGTGCTTAGCAAGCAGATATCAGAGGTAACTGTCGAGGTTGCACAAGGTCCACTAGTGCCCAAGGAGTCTTTGACTTCCTAAAAGGATAATGAGCACCACAAGCACAACATTGCTTAGGATAAGGCTAATTTCTCAACAAAGCTAATGACAAAATCGTCTAACAAGCACGAGCAAATTCTCCAGTCAGTGCCAAGCCCACGTAGAAGTCCCAAATCTCCTACATCCTCTTCATCTAAATGGACATGGGAAGCACGGCAATGTAGCCTCGTGCCTCTACTCAACCTACACAAGTGAATGCGCAAAGGGAAACAAAAAACACGACCACTTCTGCTCAGCCTATGGACTTGACACCGCAGTCTACCAATGGTAGCCAGTCCACTGAACTAGCCACCACTACTTCCAATCAAGGACCACAGCAGTCACAACCTTTGGCCGTGACAACACCCATTGCGGAACATGTCCTTAGTAATTCACCTTTGGAAGAGATGTCATAACAAACGTCCTTGACACATCCAATCCTTCCAAAGCACCTAAAGCCTAGGCTTGAGGATAAATCTCTCGAAGACTTGGCCAAAGAAATGGCGCATCTGACCAATGAACCAGAGATGAAGTGCATGGTGAAGCTTGATCACAAGCTAACAGCCATCACACGTGTATACATCCATGTGGACATCGGAAGGCCAACACCAGAGCACACAAAGCTCATAGCTGAACCACTGACTTGGTATGATCAGCAACATGTTTGTTTCTACTATGCAGCTATTGTTGAAGAAGTCATGAAGGACATTCCAAAAGCCACAGCTAGAGAATTACACTTGATACCCTCATTTTATATAGCTCTATGTGAGACAAACAAGGAAAAGCTTGAAGCAATCAAACGAAAAGGGAAAGGATAAGGTACCTTTGCACAAAATTGGTACTCCAACCAAAGTTTGGCAGCCAAAATTGGCCACCAACTAATGACACTTGCTGAGCAAAGGAAAGCCCTTTGAACATCAAGATATGATTCCACATACGTTGCCCCGACCTCATTAAGAGTGTTGGCAACTGCCCATGATGTCCAGCTTTCTACCACTGTCCAAAAACATCCCTTGTATGATAAAGTGCTTCTAGAAGAAGATCTACACGTGGCTAGTAGGATAGGAGTAGGGAGCATGGTACTTGATGTCAGTGCATATGTCTTCTGCCTCACTCAAGACCCTACAATCCTAGATCTCTATGCTTCCCACATCAATACAACCCTGACTTCTTCAATTGGTTTCTTCCAAGCCTACATGACAAAAACCCTAAACCGTTTCATGGTTCTACACTAGAGTCACCCAAACCTCCAGATCAAGAGAACAACAACTCTAAACACAACACTCACCTTGACAAGAAGCAATGGAGGCATGTTCTAATAGATAAGGACAAAAATCTAGAGCAAATACCTAACCAGGAGCAACTGTCAATGCAATCGAATGCAGGGCTGAACAGAGGAGAATTAGCTGGACAGCTAGACTCTCCAAAAAGAGAGGTAGTTGAACCCTCGCAACCTAGCAAGGTTGTTCAACCTAGTGAGGCCGTAGCAAAATCCCATGACGACATGCCACAGAAAGAGAATGCTAAGGCCCAACCAAGCACATCAACTCTACTGACCTAGTTCAGGATCCTGAGTCCTTAAAGGATACACCTCTAGTGCCCAAGAGAAAGAGAAGAAAACAACAAAAACAATGATAGTTGCAAGCTACTACAGACGACAATAAGATTGGGACCAAGAGTACTAAAGAGATGATGAACAAAGCATCTGGTTCATCCATAGATAAACCCATTGCCATCTCTCCTAACAACAGTGAAATCTCAGACACATCCATGTGTTCTGATAAATCAAAGCAACAATTACCGTCAACTGTTGCTTACGACACAATCCACCGATAGAGAAACTTGCATTGATCAATCAAGAGTGGATACAACACTGTCACAACAGGATGCTAAGACCACGCCGGTCACATCCGCGGAGAACCATGACACAACTACCATAAAGCCTCAGGAGAAACATGAAAACCTTGAAGGTATAAGCAATCCTGGCATTGATCGATCTTGCTCATCTAGGCCTAAGCCCCCAGCTATGCTAAAGCCTAAGGAAACCCTTAGAACTTTGCATGAGATAGCAACCGAGCAAGCCCTCATAGAACATAGAGATGTGGCAGAGTACTTGACTGAGTGGGAAACTAAACTGAAATTATTTGCACGTGTCTGTGTTCATGTAGGCACGGGCACATTCCGTAGGGAGCAGCTTGAGGAATATTTTCCTTATCCGCTATTGTGGGAAGAGCAAGAATATCTTGACGGACATTATGACAAGCTCTTACATGAATGTATGCGACTCATCTTTGACGAGGAGGTTGACGAACTACGCTTAACTGTGACATTTAATGAAATGCTCTGCTAGCCAAATCTCTTAGAGATAGAGCAATTAAAGCGACAATCATAGGGTAGAAGCCAATTTGAAAACGTTGGTTTGAAAACTGCGCTACAATGGATGAACTTGGAGCCCAAATCATGACAATCTCAAAGGAGCGACTGGCCAAATTGCGGTCCCAAAGAGACCCGACCTACGTGGCACCAACTTCATTTTGAGTTCTAGCTACAGTTCGAGGTATGGACCTAGTTGGAACTAGCCTAGAGAGCCCTTTGATTGATAAAGTTCTCACTGAGGAGGAGCTACATGTTTCTAGTAGACTTGGACAAGGCACCATGCTACTCGATGTTGCCAAATATTTATTATTGCTAAGTAGGCTACCACAGAAGCTAGATATGTGTGCCACACTTGAGTACAATCCTAAGTTCTACAATTGGTTTTTATCCTCATGGAGTGACATGGTTTCATGAACATGTACATAAATAGACAACATGTTTTGTGACTGTGTAAATAATACCAAAAGAAGCAAAGGCCAACACACCCCATGAGTAATGATGACCAAGTGTAGGTGATACGCATCAAGTCAAAATTAAGGGATTTAGGTTAGCGATGTCTTGTTTAGCTAGAGATTTTCATTATGGTTGAAGCATGTGACTTTCATGTACTCTCACGCCTTTTCAAGTGAATGCAGAATGACATAGGTCAATGCCTAGAAGCGTTTAATATCCAAGTCACCACAAGGCCACCAACCCCACAAAGAACCATTATGGAGGAAGTGACATGAATACCAAGAAACAAAAGCCATGACAGAAGTGCCACTGGATGAGAACCCAAGGACACCTTTGCAGAAAGCACATATTGCAATTGAGCATGGCCAAAGCATAATCATCAATTACCTCCTCCTTCTTAGCCAAAATCTATGTTTGGGCAGGAGCCATGCTCTCAATAAGGGCGAACGTCTCTTCATCATCCAGGATTCAATTCGCAAGATGCTCTGCCCTTGTCCATGCATAGCTCACTCCAAGTGCTACCTCAATTGTTCGATGTCTCACATGTTATAAAGAGGTTTGCAAAATCTCAAGTGTATCTCTTCATCTCAACAACAGTTCCTCTAGCATCAAGGCTGGTGACACAATCATCTCTGTAATATCCATTCTTCATAACCTTTGGATCCCAACATTTCTCAATCCAAATGAAAGGCTAACAGCCTCAATGTATGGCATTGATTGTATTCATTTTTTCCACCAAAAAAAAAGAAAGAAAAAAAAAAAGGAAAGGAAAGGAAAAAAAGAAAAAGAAAGAAAGAAAGAAAAAAGCACACACGATCACAGCACCGCACCTAGGGGTCCTCAAATTAGGTACGTCCAGTGACCTTGGTCAGATGGCTCCATCCCTAATCCCCTAGCCCTTTGTATATCCCCCACAATTGTTCAGGGCACATCAAGGGTAGGACATACCTAGGGAGCTCGCCTCGCCTATGGTTAGACATGTCACCCTGAACCACTTGCACAATTCTTTTGCACTCCATCTCAATGCCATTACAATCAATAGTGGCAAGCAAGGCATGAAAGACAATGGAAAAGTACACCATACTTTTCAAGCACTACAAGTAGCCACTAGCTACCAAAAGCTAAGACATCAAGGAGCTCAATTATGCTACATTGCCTTGACAAGACCATAATGATGTCTCAAGCAATCTTCAAGTGTACTCCCCGTCTTCATCGACAAATTTTTCCATCAACTTAGCCCCTTGCTTCACTGACCCATTGCTATACAAGGAACTAGGCTGACAGTCTTCTAACTAAGTAATACTTAAATACGCACGTGTACTCACTTAATATTCACACTATAACCTATACACGGTTTGGGTCCTCAAGTGCAGGACAATACTCTAGGCTTACTTAGAGTTCGACCTGTCTCCCAAACTAATCAAAATATGCCTTGTGCATGATAAGAAGACTAGCACTACCCCTTAGGCAGAGACCACATGAGAGGTTTTCCAATTGTAGGTATTAAAGACTCCAACGAAAGCGCCGTCAGCTCTACATCAACACTCAACTCTGAACTCTTGTCCTTTACTTCATCATGCAAGACCACCAGAGAATCATTACGAGCAGAATCCACCATGAGCATCCCAAGAACACCAACACCCATGCCATCTATGAGTGACAATTCCCAACAAAGAGTAGCCCTATCGCCACCTACAACAATCATATCACCAGCCAATCAGAACAGCAAAGTGCCACCAACAACCTTCATCCGCACCAACATCAGAAATCCTCCAAGGCAAACCACAACAGTCCCTTCCACCCACGTCTTCGGTGCAAGCTCCGCATGCTACCTTCGACGAAGAGTGCCATGGGACTGGCACTTGTCTAGGAGGGGGGTAATGTTAACCCCAACACGAGGAAAGCAAAAGGAAATAAAAAAGACGCAGGGCAAAGGTGGAAAAAAGGTAGCCCGACTGAAGAAAGAAGAGGAGAAAAGGCCAAAAGTGCAAGGGCAACCTTAAAAGTCCAAGGCAAATGCAAAAGGGAAAAGGTGCATTTTAAAATACAAAGGCGCACCTTGAAATCTTGTAAAAGAGTGCTAGGCTCTCTCCTGTGCAAATTGTAAAGATAGACGGGCAGTGGAGAAGAAGCAAGAAGGATAGGAAGGAAATAGGAAAAGAGGACCTAGGCCAATGGCCGGTCATATAAAAAGGGGATGACCGCCCAAGGAGGAGTAGGGCATGTATAAAAGCCAAAAAGTGGAATGAGAAACTCATTCTTGTGTGTGGCCAAAAGTAGCTCTCCTCCTCTTCTTCTTCTTCTTCTTCTTGCTTGCTTGAGCTTGTGCTTGAGAGAGGGAGTGTGAGAGTGTGAGGGAGTGAGTGTGTGAGGGTGAGGGACCGTGGGGTGGAGAAGCTCTCCATCTTCTCCTCTCTTCTTCTCTTCTCTTCTCTTCTCTTCTCTTATCTTGCTCGCGGCGATGGAGCTTGGAGCTTGGAGCGGGAGGATCGAGCTTGCTTGAAGCTTGCACTTGGATAGTGGAGCTACCGGAGTGTGCAAGAGAGGAGGCAACTCGATCGACATGAAGGTAAGCTCACTACACCCAGTAGGCATGAGAGTGCGTAGGCTATGTGAGAGGTAGCCATTAGCATTCGGCTTGAAATGCTTGAAGCAATAAATGGTCCATGGGACTTGGCGGTTGAGCGTGAGCTCCCAGTATAGAGCATACAGCTCTTTGTGTCAGGTCTTGCTAGTGTTGTGTATGCTTTGCCCAATTATACAGAGGGTGTGCCAGCTTACTGATAGATTCATTTGACATGCTTGGGTATTTTCTCGATGTCCGTATGACTATCACATGCTGATTTATGCCCACTTGATGTCGGTTATGCTTTGACAGTCAGTGGTTGACTTGGTGCATTCATTTTATCTATAGTTTGCTCTCATTGTACTTGGCTGTAATTTATTACAGCAAGCAGTCATGCATGGACTGGCATGGAATTTTCATATTTTTTATGTACTTTTGATGGTACTTGGTGTGGGTAGCATCATTAGCTATTAGTTCGTGGTCATTTTGCCTTGGTTTTGGTGGTATTTTGGCTGTTTACCGCAGAAAACAACAAGTAATTTTTACCTATATGTACCATTTTGAACTGTAGTATGACATCTTCTTCCACTAATAGTGCTATCTTGAACATCACTAAGTTTGATGGTATGAATTATACCTATTGGAAGAGCCAAGTTTGGCAAGTATTGGTGCAGAAATCTTAGATCAAGCCACTAAGGATGTATGGCGAGCAGCTTGAAACTATGACTGATGACGAATGGGATGAGCTTGATGACTTATGCAAGTCTACCCTCATCTTGTCTCTCACTGAACAAGTGCATTACAATGTGGTTGAAGAAGCATAGAGTGCTTGGCAGCTTTGGGATAAAATTAAGAACCTCTATGACAAGAAAAGTCCAGCAAGTTAGATGTATTAGCTGAAGTAGCTTATGGACCTGCGCAGGAAGGAGAATATGACAATGTTTGTTCACTTGAGCCAATTCCATGCTATTCTCAAGAACTTGACTTTGCAGGGCATTACCTTTAATGATGAGGTTACTCCATTGTTTACTCCATTGTTTTTCTTGGGACTCTGAGTGAGTCATGGGATGTATTCCGCTCTGCCTTATGTGCTCTTGCTACTACTATTTTGAACTTGCCTGATGTAGAGAGTGCTCTTCTGCATCAACTGTAAGAACTTGGATGCCTCTCGTCTGTTGCATGCTTTGACTATTAGAGGTAGAGATGGTAATGGTAAGAATGACCGTGGGAATGACCATGGCCGAGATTCACAGAAATCTAGGTCAAAGTTGTGTGGTAAGTTGCATGGTAAGTCTCGTGGGAGAAATGCTAATGTAACATGTCATTATTGTGACAAAAAGGGTCATATACACCCACATTGTCATGAGTTGTGCAATGAGAAGCACAAAGACAAGGGAAAGGACAAAGTACAGGAAAATTCCTCTGATCACAACATGGTATCTACGAAATCCAATGTGAAAATCAAGGAGACAAATGTCATGTAGACTGATTACTCCGATGGGGTGTACATACTTGCGGCTACTTCTTGTGATACTACGCCATTGATCAAGGTTTACTCTATGTATGCGCAGTGCTAGCCTTTGGAATCTGGTCCTTCATTTTATGTTACACCATACCGTGAGTAGTTCCATTCCTACTGCACTGTCTCTAGTTCAAGTCACTTGGGTGATGACAAGTCACTTGCTATTGTTGGCATTGGGGATGTACGGCTGCAGTTCTCTACTGGCAGCACTTTTATGTTATAGAATGTACGTCATGTACTTGCACTTACACATAGTCTTATACAGGAGGGCAGCTTGATGATGCTGAATTTCATGTTTCATTTGGGGATTCTGCCATGCTAGACGTGCTTGCTAGAGGTGCCAAGGCTAGCAGCCTCTATCCTCTTGTAGTTGATGGGGCCTCTATTGATCATGTTTTGTCAATCAGTTCCATCCCACATGTATCTCTTTGTCATGCCCATTTGGGCCATATGTCCTTGAAGGGAATGAAAATGCTTTCCGGTTTTCAGCACTTACCACCCCCCCCTTGACTATTCATGTTTTGATTCATGTGAGCATTGTCTTTATGGCAGACAAACTAGGAATACACATAAGAATTCTGGTCGGACACGCATGGGTGAATCCTTGGCATTAGTACATTCGGATGTCTGTGGGCCCATGCCTTGTTAGTCTATGGGTGGTGCAAAGTATTTTTTGACATTCATTGATGATTTTTTGCGTAAAGTTTGGGATTACCCCATCAAGCTTAAGTCAGATGTCTTGGCTGTGTTTCAGAGATGGCTTGTATTGGTTAAGAACCAAACTAGGCATAGGCTAAAATGCCTTAGGATTGACAATGGGGGAGAATATATGTCACGTGCATTTGAGCAACTATGTGACAAGAGGGGTATTAAGCGCCAATTGACCATGCCCTATAACCCACTCCAAAAAGGTTTGGTTGAGCGGAGCGGATGAACAGAACCACCCAGGAGTGTATACGCAGTATGCTTTGCCATGCAGACCTACCACAGAGCTTTTGGGTTGAGGCAATTAGTACAGCTGTGCATGCCATAATTAGATCACCTTCTAGTGGTTTGGATTTCCAGGTTGCAGAGGAGGTATGGACTGGAAAACCTCCATCTTATGTGCATCTATGTGTCTTTGGATGTGAGGCATTGTACCTACCATTGCACACTGCAAGTGTGGCGGGTACTCATCACCGTCACTTTATTCTTCATTATTTTAGTGACAGTTCGAATAAAGGAAGTCCAAGTCACACATTGTGACTCTTGGAGTTCCCATTTGGTCTCTCTCTCTTTCTTGCTCTTGCTCTCTTGCCATAGCTCTTCCAAGAAAGCTTTAATAAAGGTTCAAGCTATGATGGTTGGCAAGACTTTCCACAAATCAAATGTGGGTGTAGGGCTAGGGCCTCATATACCTAAATCTCACAAAAAACTCTAGTACACTCTGATTGATCCGACGTAAGCTCATGGCCTCCAAGCTCTCTCTCTCTCTCTCTCTCTCTCTCTCTCTCTCTCTCTCTCTCTCTCTCTCTCTCTCTCTCTCTCTCTCTCTCTCTCTCTCTCTCTCTCTCTCTCATACACACAAAGCTAAGATTGCAAATGATGCTTTCCCTTACCTCCCAAGGTCTTAATGGGCACCACCTTAATTTTTCCAATCACTCCCCTTGCGATTCCAATACATCTAAGCACTCATTTTTTCCATTTTTTCCATGTTTATGCCATGTTTGCCTGTTTTATAGTAGCAAATCCTGAGCTTTCCACTCCGATTTCTCGATCCGAACCTACTCTAAATGGAAAAAAAATCAAAAGCAAAGTACTAAAATGATTTCTCTCACTCAACTAATCATCAAAAACCAAAAATAATTACTTATAGCATGGATTAAGAGCCCAAAATCTCCTATCTAACTCAAGCTTCGGTTCGGGGATGAAACCCTTACTTCGATGCTTGATTTGAGGTGTGCTCAAGCTTGAATCTGTTGGTCTTGATAATGGAACCAAAATGTAATGGGAGCTCACGCGCAACCACCAAGACCCACGGACTCTTATTCCTTCAAGTGTTTCAAGCAAGCACCTATGGCTATCTCTCATCTAGTTGACACACCTTCGATCCTACCAAGGTGTAGTGGCCTTACCTTGATGCCCAAACGAGTTGCCTCCTCCCTCAAGCACTTTGGTAGCTCCTTGATTCATGTCTTATCCTCTTACATACAAGATAAGAGGACGTGGTGCCAAAGCACATCCATTTGCTTGTATGTAAGAGGATGTTATCCACCAACCTATGGAAGTGTGATGTGCTGAACCTGTTAGGCCTCTTCTAATAATGGGTGACAAACCTCATGTGTCTCCAAGAAGACACCAGTGAGGGCATGTATCCTTGTTATCGCAATGGACCGTTCCAAGATTTCATAGTTGCACCATCCAATGTATGTTGTTGTGTCTTCTAGTAAACTCAAGTTTAAAATTGCAAGATTTTTTGTTGATGAGATACCCATTTGAGTATTCATTAACATTAAGGTGCAAACAATTGGGATGGGAATAAATGAGCAACATGAGGTAGGATCAAGAGAGATCAATTGGACAGATGTCCCTTGTGTGGCATCATACAGGGAACTTCAATGTAGATGGATGTGCTTTGGCACCACACTCACCTCGCTACTACGTTGGCCACCTTCTAGATGTGTGTGTAAAGCACCGTTTCTAAAACCATCATGATCAATCTATGCTAGACACTCCTCAAGTACTCCAAGTTTTAGCATGAATTTTCAATTCATGCAGCATTAGTTTGCTCCTGCAAATACATAGCATGTAAGTTCCATAACATTTGATTTAAAGTGGTGACTTAAGATACATAAGAAAGTTCCATAACATTTGATTTAAAGTGGTGACTTAGGATGCACAAGCAAGTAGTAAGGGAACTCATTGGTAGATATGATCCTCTATTCATGTAATAATAATATAAATTTGTACAAAATTTAGTTAGCCTATAGCTGCCCACATTGCATTCCAACCCCCTATGCTATCCAACACAATTCCCCATTGTGTGTCATTAGAGTACGTTCAATATCCAATCTAGGATAGTCCCTGAATTAGTCAGGATGAGCCTTTGAACAATCTCTGGTGCTCTATTTTCCATTAACCTAAAGTGTCACAGTACATGTGCTTTTCAAGGGTCTACTATAGGTTTGATAGCACAAGGGCTTGCTTTGATACTTTTCACTTTCTCCTCTCAACACACTATGTTTGGTAGAGCTACCCCTTCCACAATACAATGTCTCCTTGTCCCTACAATTCGAAGGTACATTCTTGAATCTTTCTCATTTTGGGCACTACTGATGCAACATTTTTCTATGGTCTTTGACAATGTATGTTGAGCTAGACATATGATATATATGATGACTTTTTGTGCTAGTCAATGATAGTGCATGCTTAGCAACCCAATTGACAATGAGAATATATCCTTCTCTCGCCTATGCAACACATGGAATTTCTAAAAATAAATTTCATATAATCGATGCCTAAATATTTAGACATTGCTTATATGACACTATTTTTTTAAAAAAGGGCAATAAATTCACAAAAAAAGCTCTCGCTCCCACTCTCTCCAAAGCTCTGATCACACACACACACACACACACACAGAGTGATACATATACAAACATATGGATTAGAATTCCACACCATATATTGTTGCCTCCGTATACAACATACATGTGGAAGCATTCTACATGTACTACAACAAAAGGTGGTTAGTGACCAAAGTAGCCACGGTTGAATAAAAACAGAAGTATGGATCATCATGGCATGTTTTTTTCCTACTTAATTGTTTATAATTTTAAAAATAAAAACTGAATAAAATAGAGACAAGAATAGCTAAAGTAGAGTGAATATGTGAATATAAATTTATAAGTATACAATGCCAACATGTACAAAATAAGATATATCATCTAAAAGCAAGTTGTATATATACAATATCAACAAAAGCCACTGAGGGCTACTTGCTACCATCATCTCATCGTTGTCACCATGTCCTATGTGATCATCATCACGAGGTGGCCATTGTGATGATGCGGCATGAGCTTGCTTCTCATCTATGTGCCTACATTGCTCCTCCTCTCTAGTGACCACTTCAAGATCTCTCTCTGTGAATCTCTTGCATTAAGAATAGTTGATGATTAAAAGAACTAAAAAAATTATTTTAGCATGAAAAAATATCTAAACATTACAAAAAATATTCACAAAATGGTGTGCTAATGGAAGTGTCCTTTGCAAGACTTTATATTCTTTATATGTGGCCATCTCAACATATGTTGCAGTGAGCATGACCATAGTCTTTGTTCTGTATAAGAACAAATCCAAAATCGTTTTTTTTTCTCTTTATATCCATTCTATAGCTAGTACCTCTATACTGTGAGAGCTTGTAAGCATATATTTACAAAAGTGGCTATGACTCCCCATGCGACCCAAGTGGGATGTGTGACTGCTCGCCACCCTAGACTATGCTGCATCCTAAATTTGTTTAGGCTAAATCAAAATGACATGAAAGTTTACACAAGTTTATACTTGTAGCCCCATCTCTCATAAAAAAAGTTCTAGGACTCCTCATGGACCTACAAGTCTCTTATTTTCATGGACCATGGCATACTTACTGTTTGATTTCATACAAGAAGAAACAATGTAGTATGTTAGTTTTTTTATTAATGATACTTATACGTTCTATTAGTATAAGTAAAAAGAAGTAGATTTGACATAATGTGACGAGTGTTAAAAGTGTTTTAAAAAGTAACCTTAAAGTAAATTTATTGAAGTTTAACCTCTTTGTTTGTACAGATTCAGATTCCTCTTGTACACTATCACCTTTGTGTTATAGCCATGGAGGTCACATTGCTATGATGGAACATGGAAAAAAGCCACTTCCATCTTCATCTTACTATGAGGAGAAATGGATTCTATGTTGGTATAACATATGTCGAGGCTTACATCAAAGGTCACGATGTCAGTATTGCTCACATGAGTCTTCTTGGAGTTTTTATGCTCATGCACTAACACCTACTCATCAAAATTAGCCTATGGTTAGTGTTCTTTATTCTTATATTTATTGTTTTGGATTCTCATAGTTGGGTATGTCAATAATACAAATAACATTTCACATGTAGGGATATGCTTCTCTAGTTGATGATGAGGATGTCATCAATGGTCGAGATGCTTGTCATTCCCGCACACTACATGGTCAAGCAATTGAACAACTACAAATAGATGTCTTGCGACAACCCTTGCCTCCTAGCCTTAGGAGTGAGACTCATGGTGATTATGTATTGCTCAATCATTTGTGATCTCTAGTACATGCATATAATCACATATACTTTGGAGGATTGGAATGATGATCTCTTCTTAGAGATGGAGAGCTTCTTAGCTTATGGGGTTACATAATAGCTCCTTCTAGCATTCAAAACAGAGGATGTGGCCTCTCTATGGCCTATTCATTGGAGGGGAACTCCTAGTTCCACCACATTTGAAAGTGACCCTTATGTGCTTCTTTGGGCCCATATATAGATGGGATCCTTAACATCGGACTGATACAGTACATCCATAGCATGAGCACTTATGGTTTGTGTCTCAATGCAACCTCTCTTTCAAATAGAGGGATTAATCATGTAGGGGACCAAAGACTTCAAGTAGATGGCAAGCCATATACACAAGGAAACATCACATGTCTGTTTAATAGTACTCAAGAAGGAGTGCAAGAACTAATTGTATATTTGTGGAATGTGACAATGGCCATGAACTAAGATACATAAGTAGAGATGTTGCAAGATATATTATTGTAAATGCTATTAGATAGTTACATGTCAATGATGAACTATTAGTGAACTATAGATTTTGTAAGCCTAAAAGAGCACCTCCACCTCTGGAATAAAATTAAGATTCTTTTTCTCTCTCATTGTGGTCTTATTTTCTTGGAGTCTCCATCTCTATGAATAGTTTTTCAATTTTCTATAAATAGTACTTTAATTTTCTTGCACCACATTTTGTAGCCAATATTAAAGGGCATTTCTCAATAGTTTGAGAGTTTAGTGGTTGTTAATGTTTTAGATTTTTGAAAAATTCCAAAATTTTAAGACATCTAATGCATAGTTTCCAAGAAACCTATTTCATAAGGTTAGGAAACTCATTTCGTACCTAGATTTTAAGAAACCTAGGAAACACCTATTTTAAATTTCCAAAGAGACTTTACCCTAAAACCTCAATTTGAATTTTTATAAGCAGCATTTGTCTTGAACTCATTTGACAAATTGAAAAATGTATAAAGTCTTGTGATAAGCTTTCTTCCATCTTGAGTGATACTCGTCTCTAATGTTTTAGGAAATTGGCATCATATCATCATGTCATCATCAACTACCGCGATGGGGGGGTGTCGCATACGCAATGCCCAAACATCGTTATATGCATCACTACGTGTGCATCCTTAAGGACACAATATGCACAGTTTTTGTGTTGCTTATATGATATCTTATACGTCGCATATGCGATAGTGAGCGTCACCTAAGTGACTAAAAAAAACTGTTGCTTAAGCGACGCTCGAACGTTTTTTTTTTAAAACTTGCACGAATCACTGAGCTCTCACTCCTCACTCCCTCTCACTCACACATATACCTGCTCTCTCTTTCTCTCTCACTCACACACACAAATTTGGTCTCTCTGTCTCTTATATATGCATACACTTACTCTCTCTCTCTCTCTCATACTTGCTCTCTCACTCTCTCTCGCCCTTATGCACACATACACTTATTCTCTCACACACACTCTCTCTCACTTACACACACACACACACACTCTCTCTCTCTCTCTCTCTCTCTCTCTCTCTCTCTCTCTCTCTCTCTCTCTCTCTCTCTCTCTCTCTCTCTCTCTCTCTCTCTCTCGTGTGCACGTGAATGCAATGTTGAGTATAAAATAGACCTTCTCTCATACAGAACGACACATATATCGATTACTTATGCAAGACACAACAGGGATCATGATATGTACTTTCTTTTTTCTCTACTGATCAAGGCTTTTAAAATAACATTTTATCAAACACGAGACGATTCACAAAAAAAAACACTTTATCAAACATGAAACGATTCACAAGACCAAAAGTGATTATATATAAATCAATATATATATGATGTCATGGAATGTGTTACACGAGTCTGATCAAGTATGTGGGAAAGAGTGGGAGAGGGGAGCTAGTGATCAGATGTGCTATCCGATGTGCTCTCTGCATCTCCATGGGGCCTCGGTGGATCTAGAGGTACTCACGTCGCATCAGCTCGGGTCCGCTCCTCATCTATCCTCCTGCCCTTTCCCTCCTCTTGAGCGACAACATCCATATTTGTCTCACCATGAATCTCCTACATCAATAAAGATCAAGTATTGACACAATTAACAAATTGAACTATTAAAAAAATACTTGAAAAAAGATCTAAAAGTAATAGAATGGATACTCACAAAAGGGTGTGCCGAAGGAAGCCTCCTCTAAAGGGCTCTGTACCCCTCAAAAGTCGCTATCTGAATCTCAGCTGCCATCGAGGGATGATTGTAATCTTTGGTCTATTCAAAAACACATCCAAAGTTAGATTATTTTTCTTATTTTTCTTTCTTCTATGCTTCTAATTACATAAACAATAAAAACCTATGGCATATACTTGCAAAAGTAGCAACAAAACCATCTCTTCACGTGCGACCTAGGTGAGATGTATGTCCACTCGAGACTCTGGCTGCCATTGATGCCTCCTATATCAGTTCATTAAGATCAAAGGACAAATTATATGATACAATTTTAACTCTATAGGAAATTTGAAGTCAAAATACTTCAATAAAGCGATTTAAAAAATGTACTCTCTATTGTGGAAATGTCACTCGTAAACGATACTCCCGACAGAAGTACGTCCACGAATCCTTGAGAAATCCAGTAGGCCTCTTATTATTGGGATCATGTGCATACCTCCTAGTTGTGTTTAAAAAAAGAGTGTCAATATAATATTTTGATTTTATATTTCTCATACTAGCACGCACACTCTATTTGTGAGTCAATGAATAAAAAAGATCAGTACCAAGTTTAATCTCGTTTATCTCTATTTATGCGATTTATATTCCTCTCGTACACCATCACCTTGGCATTACAATCATGGTGGTCATGCAAAATTTATAATTCCAGAGAGTGCTCCTTCACGTGAATTAGAGTATTTATCTTATTATGAGGAAGAGCAAATTCTATGTTGGTGTGATAGATGTCGAGGCTCGTATCGGAAGCTACGACGCTAGTGTCATTCCCATGAGTCAGAATTTGGTGTTTTTGTTCATGAACCAGTGCCATCACAACGACATCGGCCTATGGTTAGTGTTCTTTACACCCTATTTACATTATTTTCATTTTTTTTGAAGGTACATATAAGTAATCCTCACATTACACATGTAAGAATATGCAACTTCATTTGATGGTGAAGATGACATATATGGTCGAGATGCTCGTCATTCTTTTACATGGCTTGGTCACAGGCAATCCAACAGCTACAACTTGATATCTTGCAACAGCCCCTACCTCCTAGCCTTGAGAGCAAGACGTCTCGCGATTATGCATTACCTGATCATCTGCGATCTCTTGTACAAACGTACGATCATCTGCTATCTCTTGTACAAACGTATGATCACAGGCTCTACAGAGGATGGCAAGGAGGATCCCTTCCTAGAGATGCAGAGCCTTTTAGCTTTTGGGGTGCTCGCTACATGATGGCTCCTTTTATTATTCCAAACGGAGGACATGGACTCTTCATTGCATAAGACCTACAAGTTCCACCTAATTCAGAGGTGACACTTGTGTGCTTTTGCGAACCCATATATGGATGGGGTCCATGGCACCAACTAGTGTGGTATACTTTGAGCATGAGCACTTATGGTATGTGCCTCAATGCAGCCTCTCTTTCAGATAAAGGCATCACTCATGCTCAAGGACAGAGACTTTATGTAGATGGGACACCATACACACAAGGAAACATAGCATGTCTAATTAATAGTAGTTTAGTGGAATGTGAAAATGCTTATGAACTAGGATACATGAGTAGAGATGTTCCAAGATATATTCTTGTCAATGCCATTAGATCATTGCATGCCGATGATGAACTATTGGCAAACTATGGATTTCGCAGACCTGCAAGAGCATCTCCACCTTTAGATTGATGTTTAGATGATTTACTTCTCTTAGGATTGTTCTTTTCCTTGGATCATCCCTTTCTATGTATACTTGTTCAACTCTCTATATATGGAAGCATGAATTGTGTTCTTTATTTTTTCTAGCTTCCTCAATCGTTACATGTATATTTTATAATAACGAGATCTTTGTTTATTCGGATTGTCTCATTGCTTAATGATGAATATAGAGAATGATGTGATAGGTTCCAGCTTATGATATGGAGAATGATGTGTGTCTACCCTCTCAGGGCACTTCTCAAATGTCAAATGAGTACATGAGACTCCTTCGCAAGAGTGATCCAAAAAGTTATGACAGTTTCAAGAAACTTTATGACACAGATTTTGGAAAAGTGCATGAAAACTTCAAAAACGATGATGATATGGACAAGTTTATTAATGATTGGTATGAAGAAGGTGAAGCAGGCGAGGATGAAAGCTTTCTTAGAGCTGAAGCACTTCAGCAAATCTACAAAGGCTTAAAATTGTCACGATTAAGTAAGACTTTATTTATCTTGAACCCATTATGCTTAGAGTAACGCATTCGTTTCAACACTATTAAAGTAAGCTACTTCTCCCATGTCAATGTTGAGTGCGTCCTTCCTACATCAAGAGAGAGGCGAAGAAGATGATCACCAAGCTTAGATTGGACGACAACACAACTCACACATGTCCCAACGATTGTATTTTATACATAGGTGAATACGAGAACGAGGAGAGATGCCCAAAATGTGAAACATCACGTTATAAAGATGCAAGTGGAAAGATCCCTCACAAGGTGCTTCGACATTTTCCATTGGCTCCCCATATACAACTTATGTTTTAGACCCTAGAGTTAGCAAGACTTATGGGTTTGGGGAGCAAAGAACATAAGTATAGATGGGATTGTGTGAATTCCCTCGGACTATCTTACCTTCAAGCATATCAATTGAAAGTGGCCAGAATTTGAACAAGATCTATGACACATTAAGTTTGGATGGTGTGAATCCTTTCTCCATGCATTCAAGTAAATGGTCCACTTGGCCATTAGTTCTTGTGAACTACAACTTGCCACCATTTATTTATTTTAAGAAACAACACCTAGTTTTTCCCTCGTAATCCCAAGAAAATGTCAAGTCAAAGACCTTAACATTTATTTGGCTCCTCTTATTGATGATCTCCTAGAGTTATGCTTAACGTGTTAAAACAAGACGACAAAAGAAGGTTTCAAGTTTGTGAAATTCTAGCATGGACTATACACGACTTTCCTGGCTATGGATTTTGTTCAAGTATTCGATTGTGATTTAAATAGCACATGTGGGAGTATTTTCATTTCAATTTAATATTTCATGCTTATGCTAAATGTTTTACTATGGATGCAGGGTGTTCAACCAAGGATTATAAAGCTTGTCCCCTATGCGGTGATTGGTTGAAATCTACATATAGTAAGCATCTCAAGAAGAACATATGTATTTGTCATTGACGATTCTTGCATAAAGATCACTCACTACATCAAAAGACACAAGCTAGACACTTCAATGGAAAGGTTGAGAGTGGCCAATGTCCAGTACTGATGATGACACCTATAGATTGGTACAAAAAGTGAATAGAAGGACCTATCATTGATCCACAGTCAAATCCACAGTCAACAGAGCTTACAAGCAATGAAGACAATGAACGTGGTCGAGGATGAAGTTCTCTAGCTCCCTCTATCTCTATATGGTTTCATCTAGAGTATTGGAAGGATTTGAAGATTTGTCATCTTCTTGATCCTATGCATATATTTAAGAATGTAGGACACTCTTTATGGAAACATCTCATTGGTTTGAAGGACACGGAGAAAGCCAGAAATGACTTAAAGGAGCAAAATTGCAAGTGTGCTTTATGGCCTTGAGTCAATGAAGAGACAGGAAGAAAAGAGTATCTACATGCACCATGGGTGTTAACCCCCACAGAGATTTCAGAAATCAAATGGAAAATACAATCTATTCAAACACCCACAGGATATGGTGCATCATTGCAAAACATATTTATTGTGGATGACACAAGTCTTTCCAACTTGAAAACACATGACTGGCATAATTTCATCAAGGTAACTCTTACTTTTTTGGTCTGCAGCTTGTTGTTGTCCTGACAAGTATTCTAAGACTGTATTGTAAAACAGACCTATGCAGCATGTCCTTCCTCTTGTCATTGATGGTTGTTTGACAAGTGGTGTTCGCGACATTATATACCACTTGGGGAAGCTTGCAAGGTACATCTACACTTTGCACATGCCTATATCTATGCTTGGAATGGGATTTCACTTAAAGTTCATCTATTTTTTCATATGGATCACATCTAAGGAGATAGATGTGTTGTCGATAGCACAAAAGAAAAGGGAATGCATTGAGCTCCTTTGCTTGATGGAGAAGGAGCTACCAACTTCTTTTTTTGACATTCAAGTCCATGTACTAATCCATTTGGTGGATGAGATAGAGATTCCAGGTGTTGTTAGCACTCGTTGGATGTTTTAGGTAGAGAGGTTTATGGGAATCATGAAGGGGCTTGTTCGCCAAAGAGCCCAACTAGAGGGCTCAATGTCGGAGGGATGGTTGCTCGGAGAGTGCACGTACTACCTTGCAGAGTACCTTGAACTTGTTGATGAGGATGCTCCTCACAAATGGACAGTGGATGAGCCCACTACACTATCAAATGAGGTATCATGTGGTAAGGGCATTCCTTTCAAGGTCTCATAGAAGAAACGTACGAACTTGTCCTTCACAACTCACAGTGTATGGAGATTTTTGTTGAAGAGTACCGTGAAGTAGTTTGCAATGCACGAAGAAGACGAGGAGGTCAAAAATCTAGCAAGACAGAACCTCCCTCAATTCTTTCTGAAAGGTGAGAAGGATCGAAGCTTGCACGTGAGCTATGGCGGGAGAGCAAGAGCAAGAAAGAGAGAGACAAGAAATGGGAACTCCAACAGTCACAATGTGTGACCGGGCCTTCCTTTATTCAAACTGTCACTAAAAGAATAAAGAATAAAGTGACGTGACGGGCGCCCGCCACCTGCAGTGTGCAGTGGCGGGTACTGTCAGTGTAGTAATACACGGGGTGGCACGGCGGAGGCGCCTTTACCCCCAACAACCTCCCACTTAAAGGTGAATCTGCCCTAGTGAGAGAGAAAAGAAAAAGAAAAGACAGTACAAATGTACATAGGTACAAGGGATGAGGAAAGGTGACATCTCATCCAACGCCCATCAACCTCCTGAGGAAGGCAAAGCGCTCAGTAGTGAGGCTCTTCGTGAGCAAATCTGCAGGATTCTCGTCAGTGGAGATCTTGACAAGGTCAACAGACCTGTCCTCCATGACACCACGTATGAAGTGATACCTCACCTCAATGTGTTTCGTCTTCGCATGGAAGACCGGATTCTTAGCCAACTGAATGGCACTCATAGAATCTGAATGCAGTGTAGGTGTAGCATCAATCCCAAGGTCAGCAACTAGACGGCTTAACCATATGGCCTCCTTGCAAGCCTCAGTGGCTGCAACATACTCGGCCTCAGTGGTAGACAAAGCCGTACACTTCTGAACCCTGGACATCCAAGAGATAGCCTCTCCAGCATAGGTGAATACATAGCCAGAAGTGGACTTCCTACTATCTGCATGTCCTACATAATCGGAGTCAGTGTACCCCACGACCCCTGTATCCTGGCTGCCATAGCAAATACACATATCTGCTGTGCCCTTCAGGTACCTCATGATACCCTTCACGGCATCCCAATGTCTGCTGCCAGGTGTAGCCATATAGCGTGCCACAACACCAACTGCATGTGCAATATCTGGACGAGTGGCTATCATGGCATACATCAAACTGCCCACGGCTGATGCATAAGGGATCTTGGCCATCTCGGCCCTCTGCTCATCTGTCTGCGGACAATCGGCCTGTGATACCTTCACATAAGAAGGTAATGGACAGCCAATAGGCTTTACGTCCTGCATGCGGAAGCGCTCAAGGACTTTATGAATGTACTCCCGCTGTGAGAGATACAAAAGTCCCTGATGCCTATCGCGCTTAATGCGCATCCCAAGTATATGTGAGGCCTGTCCCAAATCCTTCATCTCAAAGCTCTTCTTCAGCTGAGATTTAAGAGCATCTAGCTCATCATGAGCTTTCCCTACTATCAGCATATCATCAACATAGAGTACCAAGATAAGCAAACTGCCATCACGGGCTTTCTTCGTGTAAAGACACGGATCCATAGCACTCCTGCTGTAGCCCTGTGACTGCATAAAGGCATCAAACTTATGATACCATTCCCTAGGTGCCTGCTTCAAGCCATACAAGCTCTTCTTCAACTTGCACACTAGGTGCTCCCTGCCAGGTTCTGCAAAGCCCTTAGGCTGATCCATATAGATCTCATCATGCAAGTCCCCATGTAGAAAAGCCGTCTTGACATCCATCTGATATAGATCTAAGTCAAGCTGTGCAACCAAAGCCAAGACTAAGCGCAGGGTGGTCATCTTAACCACAGGAGAGAAGACCTCATCAAAGTCCACACCATGTTCCTGCTTAAAACCCTTTGCTACCAATCTAGCCTTGTATGCCGGCTTGGGGTGTCCAGGGGTACTTTTCAGCTTGTACACCCACTTGCATGGCAAAGCCTTCTTGCCCTTAGGCAAGGCAACCAAATTCCAAGTCTCATTCTTATGCAGGGAGTCTATCTCAGACTGCATAGCCCTCTCCCAGGAGTGACTGTCACCCCTGCGCATAGCCTCATCATAAGTGAAAGGCTCTCCTGCATCTGTAACCAAAACATAATGCATAGAGGGCTGAAATCTGTCAGGTGGACGTCTATCTCTAGCAGACCGTCTCACCGCAGGCTCTGCTGCCTGTCTAACTACCTGTCCAACATCCTGGCCCTGTGGAGGAACTGCTGCAGGCTGTACTACTGGCTGTGATGGAGCTTTAGGCTCCTCCTGAAAGATCACTCTGCGGATCTCAACCACCTTCTCAGGCTGCCTGTGCATCTTGTCTTCATGGAAGACGACATCATGACTGCGTACTATTTTCCGCGCCTGTGGATCCCATAGGCGATAGCCCATCTCTCCTGACTCACCATAGCCAAGGAATATGCATTTAATGCTCTTTGGATCCAATTTACTCCTCTTGTCCTTGGGCACATGGCAGAATGCCTCACATCCAAAGACACGGAGATGCGCATAAGAGGGTGGCTTACCAGCCCAAACTTCCTCTGCAACTTGGAAATCCAATCCACTGGAAGGCGATCGGTTTATGACATGCACTGACGTACTAACTGCCTCAGCCCAAAAACTCGGGGGTAGGCCTGCATGGCTAAGCATAGAGCGCACACGCTCCTGAATAGTCCTGTTCATGCGCTCAGCCAAACCATTCTGGGGTGGGGTGTAAGGGGCGGTCAACTGACGCTTAATACCCCTGTCATCACAAAACTGCTCAAAAGCATGCGAGACATATTCTCCCCCATTATCTGTCCTAAGGCATTTCAGCCTATACCCAGTCTGGTTCTCAACAAGAGCAAGCCATCTCTGAAAAACTGCCAAGACATCGGACTTCTGCTTTATGGGATAAGCCCACACTTTCCTAGAAAAATCATCAATGAAGGTAACGAAGTACTTCGCGCCACCCATAGACATGCAAGGCATAGGCCCACAAACATCGGAATGCACCAATGCCAAGGGCTCACTCATGCGTGGCCTACCCGATTTCTTATGCGTAGACCTATTCTGCTTACCATAAAGACAATGATCACACGAGTCAAAACATGCATAATCCAAAGGCGGAAGATACTGCAAACCAGATAACATTTTCATTCCTTTCAAAGACATATGCCCCAAACGGGCATGCCAAAGTGATACATGTGGGATAGAGCCCACTGCCAAAACATGGTCTACAGAAGACCCAGATACAACAAGAGGATAGAGGCTGCCAGCCTTGGCGCCTCTAGCAAGCACAAGTCTGCCTTTGGTAATCTTCCAGGTAGAATCCCCAAAACAGACATGAAATCCTGCATCATCCAACTGTCCTGCAGACATAAGACTACGCGTAAGCGCAGGTACATGACGTACATCCCTGAGCAAAAAGGAACTGCCAGTGGAAAACTGCAACTGAATATCTCCACAGCCCACAATATCAAGAGACCTGTCATCTCCAAGTTTGACTGATCCAGATACAGTACGGTAAGAGTGAAACCACTCACGGTAAGGCGTCACATGGAAGGACGCACCTGAATCCAATAACCAGCATTGTGCATACATACTAGGTGTCTCAGTCAAGTGTGAAGCATCAGAAGAACTAGCTGCAAGTATAAACTCATCACCACCATCGGACTCTTCAGTCTGCGTGACATTAATTTCCTCAATCTTGACGTTGGACTTCGCAGGTACTATGCTGCAATCAGAGGACTTCTCCTGCACTTTATCTTTCCCCTTATCCTTGCGCTTCTCATTGCGCAACTCATGACACTGTGGTCTAATATGGCCCTTTTTCCCACAATGATGACAAGTGACATTTGCATTGCGTCCACGCGACTTACTACGCGACTTGCCACCACGAGATTTAGACCGACCCTTCTGCGAGTCACGGCCTCGGCCATTACCACGGTCATACCTGTCATTCCTGCCTCTAACTGTCAAAGCATGACTACCACGAGAGGCATCCAAGGTTTTGCGATTCACCTCTTCCTGAAGAAGAGCACTCTCAACATCTGCCAATTTTAGAGTAGCACTAGAGGCACAAAGAGCAGTGCGGAATACATCCCATGACTCATTCAGAGTTCCAAGCAAGAAAAGAGGAGTTACTTCCTCTCCAAAGGTGATATCCTGCGAAGTCAGGTTCTTCAGTATAGCATGGAACTGGCTCAAGTGAGCAGACATAGTCGCATTATCCTTCATGCGCAGATCCATAAGCTGCTTCAACCAGTACATCTGACTCGCCGGACTTTTCTTATCATAAAGATTCTTGATCTTATTCCATAGATCCCATGCACTCTGTGCTTCCTCAAATACATTATAATGTACCTGTTCAGTGAGAGACAATACAATCGTGGACTTGCATAGCTCATCAAGTTCAAGCCAGTCGTCAATGTCCATAGTTTCAGGCTGCTCCCCACTCAACCGAAGTGGCTTAATCTGAGATTTCTGCACCAAAACTTGCCATATTTGACTCTTCCAGTAAGAGTAGTTGGTACCATCCAACTTTGTAATGTTAAAGATGGCACTATCATGCGAAGATGACGCCATTATGCAGGCTGGAAATGCCCAAACAGTCCAAAACTGCTTGCTGTTTTACTGCAGAAACTGCCCAAAAATGACCAAAACGGGGTCCAAAGGGTGAGCAAAGTGTGCCAAAAGTTGCTGCCCACTTAGTACTAGGTGCGGTACACCAAATCAGGATATTTCAGCATGAAAAGTACACCTCAGTCCACCAATAACTGCTTGCTGTAATAAATTGCAGGTATGCAGTCTAGAGAGCAAACTGTCCCAAAATAGGATCCAATGTCAAGCAAACAATGCTAGGTCCAAAGCCGGCATGAAACGGACATAAGCAAGGCCAATGACAGTGAAAAGAACATGAGCTCAACACCAAGCATGTCAAAATAACATCTGCCAGTGAAAGACACACCCCCAGACACTCTAGGCAAAGTGTTCCTGTAACTGCCAAAACCTGACACAAATAGGTATCTGCTCAAAGAAAAAGATCCAAATATGAGACTCAGCTCATAAGCATCCTGTGAACCAAGAGTACATCAATGCATATCCATAAAGATCGGAGTATGATCCCAAAGTCTCAATGTGTATGTAGCTGCTCAAGACATAAACTGCTCCAAATACATGTAAGTGCTCCAATAGCATGCAACTGTCAAAGGTCAAGAAAGCATGTAAAATGCTCCCACTGGCACAAAAGGCGTACAAAGCGAGCTCAGAAGCTCAAACAACCCAAGAGAAAGCACCAGTGATAAGTGACCCTGTCAATGCATCAAGCGCATCCGAGAGAGCATGACATACATGAAGCACCGGTCGTATTAACCATGAAGCAATACATAAGCCCAAATAAGCTCTCGGTCAACTCAATGACATCCAAATAGCAACCAAGATCAGTGATCAAGTAAGCCGGGAATGCTCAAATACATCCAAATCCAAGCTCCAAATGTCGGTATGGCATACACGAACCAAATAGCATATGTCACGAACCAAAGCATGTAATGCAAAAGCCTAACTGTCAAGCAGAGACATGAGGCATAGGCGGTCCACGAGCATGCCGAGTCGGTCCAAATGCCAGTGAAGACGGAGCTAATGCGAAGCTCAAAAGCATCCCATAATCTCATACATATGCTCCAAGTCGTCCCCAAATGTCAGAGATATCATGCCAAAGCTCAAAGCATACATCCGGTATCGGTAGGTAAGTGCCAAAGCATGTAAAGTACCTTCAGCCCACTGTTATTCCAGCATGTATTTACTGTTCTAAACAGTAGATTTCAGCCCCAAATTCAAGCCAAAATCATGGTCAAACCAAATGCATACATCCCCAATACATCCGGGTAGGAAGTAGACCGCATACGGGCATCAAACAAGGTAACCGGAGTAGAGTATAAGCATTAAATGCCAATGCCAAGTGTGGCTGCCCTATTTCCAGCACTGTATAACAGTAAATAACAGTCCCAAATCAGCCAATATTTCAAGCCAAAATCATGGCATAATCATGTGCATACATTCCCAAGGCACTAGGCATCATGTAGACCGCATACGGGCATCAAATAGCACAACCGGAATGGAGTATAAGCAACAAATACTAATGCCAATGGTGCTGCCCTGTTTTCAGCCTGTTATGACAGTTTATGACAGTCCCAAATCTGAAGAAATCAGCCCCGAAAGATCAAGACCAATACCCAAAGCTTGAATGACATCAAACATGAAGTCTATAGCCCTCTTGATCAAGGTAGAGAGCAAGAAGCAATGGCCAAGTGTGGAGCTAAAGTAGATGAGTGCTCACAGCCTGGAAAAAATGATGCAATCTGCCCTGTTGGTGCTGAACTTGCTGTTGCTCCACATGGGCTGAAAAGGGGGTAATGGGGGGCTCAATGATGGCCCAAGGTAGGCACATACCAAGCCATGAAGGCCCAATGCAAAGGGGAGGGAAGATATGAGCTATGGAGCTCAAGAAGAGTGGCTGCCCTTTGTTCCTGCCCTGTTTCAATCTGAGAATACACTCAAATGCCTGCAAATGCTGAAGCAATACCTCAAGGGCAAGGCCCTGATGAAGCTCAAGAAGGCCAGGATGGAGCTCGGGAAGCCGGGGAGAGTCGGGAGCTCAAGAGGTCGGCTATGGCTGCCGGGATGGAGACCCAATGCGTGAAGCGAGTCGATGCGAAGGTCGGGAAGCACCGAGTCGAGCTCGAGCAAGAGAATGCCAAGCTCTGATACCAGTTGAAAGGTGAGAAGGATCGAAGCTTGCACGCGAGCTATGGCGGGAGAGCAAGAGCAAGAAAGAGAGAGACAAGAAATGGGAACTCCAACAGTCACAATGTGTGACCGGGCCTTCCTTTATTCAAACTGTCACTAAAAGAATAAAGAATAAAGTGACGTGACGGGCGCCCGCCACCTGCAGTGTGCAGTGGCGGGTACTGTCAGTGTAGTAATACACGGGGTGGCACGGCGGAGGCGCCTTTACCCCCAACACTTTCATGGTTATCCCACCATATTAGAGATGGAATCATGGAAGGGGAAGACACTAATGATGAGTAAAGAGAGATTGGATTTGGTTGTGATAGAGAGGTAACATTTCTTTTTTTCATGTACCTATATTGAGTTGTATGTAATCTTAGTGATGTAACTTAAAGTTTGTTAAAATACGCGGGATCTAGAGCATGGCTATGGTGGCTTGTAAGCATAGACTAAACTCATGATGACATTGACTGAAGACCACAACTGTTACACAAGTGAATTAGGTTCCAACATGGAAGCTTGGACTCATAAACACAATCTTGTGTAGGACTAACAAGTACAAGACTAACTAACTGATAAAGAAAAGCATCATCATGTATTCATTCATCTATCAAAAGTGGTAGTCAAGTATAATGTAGTTGTTGGATGGGTAAAGTTTTCCCTTTCTGTGCATATGGAATTCATGTAGCCTGCATATCTTCATCCCAAACTGCCTCTTACAAAGAGGCTACATTAGATGTGATTGCTAATATCTCAACACCCCTCCTCAATCACAACCAGAAAGTACAAAGTGTGTAGAGGCTTTAGTGAAAGTAACACCTACAAAGTGTGGGCACGCCATAAACATGGCAAAACACCAGAGGTTGTCATAGAAAAGTCTAAGTGTGGATACCACAAACATGATGGACATCCAGAGGCTGTAGCAGGGGCCTTACAGAGGCTGTAGGACAAGGCTACATGAGGAGTTTTACAAGCTTATGATAAAGACATTTGGGCTAGACATTACAAGGCTAAAAAAGTCAGTAAAAAATAGGATAAAGGACCGTGAGGCCCTTGCAGTTTTTATCATTTCTTTTGACATAGATCTTCGATTCATTTCAGTTCTTCTTGTCTAGCTTCTTGTACTTGTACTTCACTTTGTTTGACACTTCAAAATCTTCATGATTTTTTTGCTTCTTATTCTTATTCTTGTTCTTTTGGTCCTCTTGATCTGCTTCTTCATTGACTTTGCTTGCAATAGTTGCATCAGTCTTTATGTCCATGTCCCCCCAAGAAAAGGTATCATTGTCTTTGAGGTAGCAAAAATGTCTTCAAAATCTTCAAATAAATTCATCGATTGCTCTTCAAAACAAGTAAATCCATCCATCCCTGGAAGCGGAATAAACAAGTCTTCCATGTAGTTGAATTGAGCAACAAGAGTAATGTTACTCTTCATGAGAAGAATCTTCATAAAAGACTTGATTTTGGTCATTCCCATGATGGAAATCAGCTTCAAATGACTGAGAATAACCAGCAATGAGTTGATCTTTGTGTGTGTCAAAAGACAAGCAATGGCAATGAAGTATCAAAAGATACTAGTTTGAAATTTGATATTTATTGCTTGAATTTAACTTGATGATCTTCAAAAACTCTTCATAGCTTCCCCTCCTTTCTGGTTTTATGGTTAAACACTTGCTGAAAACTTCAAATTAGAGTGGCCTTGGCTTGGTTTAAGTGGTAGGAGAGAGAAAATGAAGGAAAAATGAGCTTGAAGGTAAGTGTCTATGACTGTCCTGTCAAAACAGGGACCAACAACTGGTAAATGAGCTCCCATGAGCTCCACAGGTCGAATATGCTCAAACCCTTTGAGAGGGAGGACCCTCACTAATGGGTATAACTCCCCCTAAGAGGGTTTGTACTCATTTTTCTTGAGTTGAGAGATCTAAGCCTTCAAAATGGTCACTATCAAAATTGCATCCAGATTTTGGAAAATGCAAATGTCGGGCATGGTGTGCATCAATCTCCTTGATTTTTGTGCCAAAAAGTTGCAACTTGACCTGAAGAACAACTTCTCAGAAGAAATACTGAAGATATATGGCTTGATTAATGAGATATGGCTACTCCAACAGAGGTAGGAAGGTGCTATCCACAAACACAGTTATGGCAGCAACTCTGAAAAGAGGCAATGCTGAAGCTATAGTTGCCCAATCTCAATGATTGAGGTGCCAAGGGGGAGATGTAGAGGTAGAGAAACACTTCTCCAGAAGGAAGTTCAGAGAGATTTAACCTGTGGAGAGAGATATGAAAGCTTCAATCTGAAAGGGTGCTGCTGGCTATGGCTGCCATGGAAGCTTCATTGAAGGTAGGAATGCAAATGAAGTTGGAGATAGGGTCTAGTACTCAAATTGAGCTAAGTAGAGATGGAAAGGAGTTGAGAGGAGTGAAAGGAGAGTTGGGCCATGCTCAATTGAGCTCTGATACCATGTTAAAATATGTGGGATCTAGAGCATGGCTATGGTGGCTTGTAAGCATAGACTAAACTCATGATGACATTGACTGAAGAGCACAACTGTTACACAAGTGAATTAGGTTCCAAGATGGAAGCTTGGAATCATAAACACAATCTTGTGTAGGATTGACAAGTATAAGACTAACACTAACTGATAAAGAAAAGCATCATCATGTATTCATTCATCTATCAAAAGTGGTAGTCAAGTACAATGCTTTATAGTTGTTGGATGGGTACAGTTTTCCCTTTTTGTGCATATGGGATTCCTGCAGCTTGCATGTCTTCATCCCAAACTGCCTCATAAAAAGAGGATACATTAGATGTGATTGCTAATATCTCAACAAAGTTTACATATTTCATTCTTGCACCTTTAGGTACACGGGTACATCAATATGTGGGCATATGGTCAACATCTTCAAGTCAATAGAATTGATCGACTGCGTCAGACCCAAGATTCTTGCATTATCTCTTCTTTTAGCCAACAATCATGTGCAAGCACACGAGGACACAAATCTTATTGAAGAGGAGCTTGGCTATGTGGGAGCCATACTCGGTATTTATGAGCTCAGCTACCGTATTTGCAAGAGGGTAATTTCTGACAACAATAGTACATTGACAATCTTTGCTTTAGACTTCCTTCTAAAATGTTGCTAATATTTTACGTTAATAGGTTGTGTTGAAGGTTGATTGGTTCCGTGCTAAGTACAAAGGGGCTGGAGCCACAATGAGACAAGAGTCCTCTGGGTTTTGGTCAGTTGACTCTTCAAAGCCATTATGGACAACATGGGAACCATACATATTACCGGCACATTGTGAGCAAGCTTTCTTCTATGCTACCCCAGATTCTCACAATCCATGGAGGCAAGTTGTGCCTATCAATCCTCAAGGACGATGGATGTTTGACACCACCTACGGGGAGGCAGACCAAGAGAGTCTACAAGAGGATGACTCGACTTCTACAGAGCCCCATTTACTCACAACACTAGCACAAGAAGAGCACTAGGAAGAGGAAGTGAGTGACAATGATGCAACAGATGATGAGACGGAGGATCTTTCCTTGGATTTGGACATTGAGCCTCCTATAGAGCCTCAACCATCAATAGCTTTGCCGCCCACTCTCACTCTTGATGTACAACTCACGAATGAGGAGCTTCAAGAGACAATGCAAGACAATAAATAGATTGACTTAATCATTGATCTATTTCCAAACCGCGCTTGAATCGTAAACACCAAGGTATTATATCAAGTGTTTTGTCTTGATCATTCTAACCACTTTCTTAATGATTGCAGGAAAATAAAATTGGTATCAACGGATCCTATTGGTAAGACCTAACACATTTTTCCATTGATCATATTCATTCTTTTATTGCTCTCTTCAAATCTTACTAACAATGGGTGGGTTTGGTGGGGAGTCTTGTGGTGGATGATAGCCATCTATGGCTAGAGTCAGGTTTGATTCCCTTCAGACTCGATCTTGTTTGCTTGAATAGGTTTTGAAGATGCATCAAAACCCTAGCACCAAGGCAGGACGTCCCAGCCTCTCTCTCTTGCCCAACATCTTTTCTCATAACATTTCATTTCATCTCTCTCTCTCTCTCTCTCTCTCTCTCTCTCTCTCTCTCTAGTTGGAGGTACTAACTGTGCATTGTCCCATCGATGTCTCAGCAGTCAAACCATGTCCTGCAGCACCCTCTTATGGCTCCATTCGGTACTGAACTCACGCTCTAGGTAACTGAGGGTAGACATTTTGTTGAGCTCTAACTGATCCCTGCATTGCAACAAAAAATAATTAAACCAATCTCCTAATATTTTGAATCATTAAAGTAATTCAAATATGCATATGCCCATAGAACATGCACTCTAGGCATGTAGGTCTCTAGCAACGATCTGATGCGTCAATGAAAAAGACATCCGCCTCCGACGGGTACCACCCGTCCCTAGACGTCGATGTCACAAGTGACTCCTAACTCTCTGATGCAGGTCCTAAACGGTGGCTGATGTGCTAAATAAAGGGTTCTCTGGTGGGGTGGCATACAGCTGGGAGCTCGAGTGCTCCCTAAAAGCCGTCGCACATCTAGACATCACTACAGACATAGATGGGGTGGTAGAGGTTCGGCATCACCGTCGTGGCGGCTCGCTACAAGTAAGAAACAACACAAGATAGTCATATGTTCATAGGACCTCACACTAACCTAATAGAGGGGCAAGTTATCTAACCGTGTCTCAATCTCTTGTTGAGTCACAACCCCATCACCAAGTGGGCTGCGTAGTGTTTGGAAGGGGAATCCTAGTAGCATCAACAAGTTAGAATTTGGCCCCTAAACTTATTATATGAAATATAAAACACTTTATTCCCTATGTAAGAGGTGATCAACACCTATATGCTCATCCTACACCTCATCCTGCAAGTGGCTCTCGAGAGGAGCCCTCATTAGGGCAAATTGGCCTCAAAATATGTTAGAGGCGAGCTATTGTTGCCTCTAGCTCCACATCGGGGAGGTGCTCACATTATCTGGCCAATCCTCTGCTAGCTACTCTCTGGGGATGCCCCTCGCATGCAAGATAGTCCTCAAAGTGATCAACAAACCAGCCCTGGAAGAACTCATATATGTAGACAACCTATTTTCAAAAAAAAAAGTAACATGTCAATATAAGCAAAAAAAAAGTAACACATCATGTGGCAGTGAAGTATTCGAGGTATTCATGTTCACTTTCAAGTAACACGATCCTATTCCAGTTATTCATGTTCACTTTCAAGTGGATATGACAATAATTTGTCAACTCAAATCCAATCTTAGAACCATGAGATGGATTAGAAGTGAGTGGAAGAAGCCTACTATGTTGTAGCCCTCTTCTCAAGTAGAATGGAAAGAAGTTTACTTGACTCCCTCTTTCTGAGTCCTCAAAAGTTCATTGTACATGATGGGGAGCCCATCTTGGAGTCCTCATCACATGCAAGAAAATCAATCACTTGTAGGTGGCAAGAAAATGCCTATTAACTTGGATTCACCCACATCAAACGTTGGCTAACAAAAAACAACCAATGGTGCATCTACTAGGGTTGTAAGGGGTCCATCCATTTTGCATTATTCTCCTTTTGCCTTTTCACATTGATGGTTGAACCTTAAACCTCATTAGTATTAGTGTCCCCACCAAATTGCTAGGTTAAATCTTACTAGGATGTAGAACCTTCATTTATAACACTTCTCAAAACTTGGTGCTATCACACTAGAACAATAACATTTGTCTCATATTTCACTTCAGTCTATTGGAGACATCAATATTTCATTTTATCTCTCCCCCCTCTTTCTCTACCTCCCCTTAGATCCTCTCTCTCTCTCTCTCTCTCTCTCTCTCTCTCTCTCTCTCTCTCTCTCTCTCTCTCTCTCTCTCTCTCATCATTACACAAAACAGACAAAAGCCACTAACAATGGAGGAGATGGATAATATTCTTCAATAACCTATGCAAAAGTCTATGGGGTGATCTAATTTTCTCCTTATGAGCAAGCCTCACTCTTTACCTCTCACCTTATACCCATGTGTCCTACTTATTGAAGATGTTGATATGACATTTCCTTACTACTTACTGTTTTGAGGTTGCCTGTTGATAGTTGGCTATCATTAATTATGAGACAATATGTGTATGTATGTATATATGTATGTGTGTCTATGACTATGTGTGTGTGTGTGTGTGTGTGTGTGCGTGCGTGCGTGCGTGCGTGTGTGCATGCATGCATGCATGCATGTATGTATGTATGTATGTATGTATGTATGTATGTATGTATGTATGTATGTATGTATGTATGTATGTATGTATGTATGTATGTATGTATGTATAGGCATACGCCGTCCAATGCCGTGGGGACGGGCGGCGGTGGTCCGCGAGCGGCGGTCCGCCGTACAAAATTCCATACAGAATGGCCGCGGTCGCAGGTTCACCAAATTTTATTATTTTATTATTTTTGCTGCAAAATCAATACAACTATAGGAGGTTGTAGACATTAGGAACGCATATGAGATCTGGATAGGAAAGTTCAAAGGAGCCATGGACCCTGAAACTGATTACTTTAAAGAGTTTCCTACTTGGATAGAAGATCGTCTCGTGAAGGAAAAGGATGCTTCTTATGTGGTTGATGAAGACTTAGTACTCCCCCCCATAAGCTCCCTAAAAGAGTGGCCATGTATTGTATTGGTGGAATTAGATGTAAGAAAGCTACCAGCCTTTTGATGAGCAAAGGTTTTACAAAGGTATGCCCCAGACTCTTGTTTTTGTCATTTGGTTTATGGCATTGATATGAAAGCAGAGTTCGGGCCTAGCAAATCAACCTTGGCCATATATGCGATTTGAATGAATCCTTAGGCAGATATGTGACTTGATGGAATGTTGGCATATGTTAAGGATGTCCTAGCTTGCATTGAGGATTATCATGTGGATTTTACAGGGAAACGATGGAACATTTGAGAATACCAAAAGATTATATATTGGCAATAGCAAGAGTGTACAAGTAAGTGAGTTATCATTAGAAGAGTTGGACTAAAGTGTCTGGTTCAAAGAGAGGGACTTAGTGTCTGATTGTACTGGGAAAAGATGGAGCTATTAAGAATATCAGAATATTATAGAGTGGCGATAGCAAGATTGTATGAACAAGTGAGTTATCATTTAATGAGAGGAACTCAAGTGTCTGATTCTTTCACTAGGGGTTAAGCAAGGATGTTTCTTGTTATGTAATTTCTAGTCTTTGCATAGATCAATTGGCAGAATTTATAAACTCAATAGCGTAGGAATAGAGTATTTTTTATCCATAATTGAGAAACCAAATGATCTACTTTTGCTATATGCAGATGCCATGGTCCTTTTTGCGCATGATTGTACCCCATGCAGCATCTCCTGCATTAACTCCATTTTTTTTCGCGAGGAGAGTGGCCTTTTGTCAATGCAGTCACAAGAATAAAATGATGCTAGCAAAGAAAATCCAATTAACCAAACTAGCCATACTATATACATGGAACAAAATTTGGAGGTAGCACGACTTAAAATATCTTAATATAGATGTACCTGTAAACCATAGGTGGGGAAAATACATCAAACCCAAACTTAAGGCAGGTCAAGCTGGTTATTATGTGCTTTAGAATCAATGCCACTTAAGTGACATCCATTAGTGACAAGGCTACTATGCTTGTGTAGGGATCTTTTGTTAAAGCATCTGTGCCATTCGGTTATGATTTTTGTGCTAGAGAGATCTAGAAATACTTGCATTTGAAGAGTATAAGCATAAAGTGCCAAATCTAGCATGGTAGAAAGGATCTTAACTGAGAAATACACTTGAAGGAAAAGTCCTAATATCTAGATGAATATTCAACACCAAAAGATATTAAAAAATGTCAAGGCTAGGTGTTAAACTTCTGAATGCTTCTTTACAGGAGAGCCATTAGGTGTTCTAATAACTAGGTAGACAAATGCTGAAAAAAATTCTAAATGCTACCACTACATGAACAATAGAGACCCTCATTGCTAATAAGAGAGGATGCAAGATGCACAACCGCCGTCCACCTTCCATTATGTACACATGGTTTTATTCACTCATGTAATGCAATTTTAATTAGGTTTCATGTGCCAAAGGACTTGCCTTGATCAAGGCTATCTTCTCATACTCTTAGCTTATGATTTTACATGTTTTTAAAAGTGACCGTATTTTTAGGACCGTATGCCAAAATCCTAGGCGTTCTTAGTAGGTGTATTGTACTCATTGTATGCTAACAACTATGATGTGTGTGTGTGTCACCACAACAGAAACGAGGCATAGACGCGCATGTTAGACCCGCAAAGTCGGGCGCATCTATCATCACATGTATACATATAAAAAAATTAGCTTTTACATATATACATGCTCGCATTGTTGAGGTAGTACTAATGTGTCATTCTTGTTTTCGTGAAATTTTGTAGAGTCAATGATTACAAAACCACGTGGATGATGTCTAATTGTGCAATGCTCACCATTTGTTACCACTTCTTTAAACCACTTCATATCCAGAACATATATAAAGAATCGTCTGAAGTCAAGCTTCAGAATATCTTGGATCAAGCCACAATAACCTTCCATGGTACCATTGGCATCCTCGAAGTGAGCAAGAACACCACAATCTTGGGTATTTCTCTTTTCATCTATAAGTTGAGGATGTTTATCCTCACACCAAATAGCATTGAATAATGTGCACTAGTAGTAAAAGATTAAGGTCAAACATGTTAATTTATTATATCAAATATAACTAGAAACAAATTAATTGATAGTACGTCTCACCTTTGATAAGCAACCTTGTGTGTATTCCCACTCTTCTTGAGATATATTAATTTTCTCCTCTTTTTCCATTCTTTCCATTTCCCCATGTAACCAATCTATATCAATATGACGTGGGAGCGTATTCAGATGATCTGGAAATGAGACATTACGTCCATATCTGGTGCGAAATGCTTGTCTTTCACTTTTTCTTCTTGACCTTGCTTCATTATATAGTGTCACCCATTTGCTCATTATATCATTATTAAGCACACAAAAACTATTTAACTTACGAAGTTCTTCTTTTGTTAGCACTTTAATCATTCCTTGAGGTATTATAGAGGTCATCCTCAAGTCTTCATCGTCTTTCCATAGTCGTGGTTGAGAAGGGTCTACTTCAGCAAGATATTCAGAGATATAAACAAGGGATGATTGCACTAACCAACCCTCAGTCATGATTCCCTCAGGCCGTGCTTTTTGCCTCACAAAATCTTTCAAGGTTTTCATGAAGCGCTCAAGAAAAAACATCCACCTTGCATGAACTTCCCCACAAAGTGCGATCTCATCAATCAAATGTACGAGTAAATGTAATTGAGTAGTCAAAATGGAGCGAGGAAAAATTTCCTCCGCCAAACAAACCACCTCAACAGATAATACTCGAGTATCTTGCAATGTGTTTGGATCAATTTCCTTCGAGCTCACGTATCTATCAGGATGTATTTGATAATTGTTTATCTTTGTGTAGAAATTCAAAGAGGTTCACTACATGATGTATGCAATATATAATGAAAAAATACAATGTATACACACCTCACAAGCTCTCCCATCTTGTAAATAATATCATGTACATCTTTGGATACACAATGGGATATGGTAGTAGGAAGTACGAACTGAATGTAAATAATATTCATAGATCAAATGATTAGTTGAGGAAAAATTCATTATACCCCAAAGTTTACACATAGTTACTCCACTAATTACTATATTCATGGTTAGAGATACCCTTACTTGAGTCATTTTTTGCCAATCGTGGGACTTCAAACCAGATAGTTGCTCTACACCTCTTTTCTTTTTCTTTATGAAGGCTCCCTTGAGACATCTCATACATCCTGTGGGTGTTCGAAAGCTACATATCTGTTCCTTCACTATTTTTTCCTCGTTCTTTGACAGCATCCAAGGTGCATGGGGTAGCTCAATCTTTCCTCTAGGTCCAATGCGTGGCCAGGCTTGTCTCATGCGACCAATGTTACGTAAATCCTCCCTTACATTGACTGAATCACGAGCCCCTATCAAGTGATCCCATAATGTAGATACAACATCTTTGAATATGTGCATGGGGTCCAATAGGTGATTGATCTTGAGTTCAATCCAATACGAAAGATGAAAAAATATAGAGAACCTAACAAACAAACAATATATTATGTAAACAATTCATCATGCTAAATACTTTAAAGTCAATTGAGAGAAATATACTTCTTACCGACTCATGCCGAGTGGAGGGTGCCTGTCGGCATTAATCCATCTCTCCTTCCAATCTCAAATGGTTAGAGATTGTGGAGCTATTCCATTAGTAGGGAAAACAGATTTGGGATGGTCAATAGGAAGAAATCAATGATGATTGTTATAGATAACCTTCTTTAAACGTGCCAGCTTAGAGGAAACTAGAGAGGGACCGCAAATAGGACATGCATGATATCTTGATGTGGTTAAACCTGAACAAATAAGTGAATTAATAACATGAAATTGATTCAAGTCTTGAATTTCAAATATAGAGTTATATAAATGTACCTGAACACTCTCCATATCCTGAAAAGTCATGTATGGTCCATAACAACATGGCCTTCAAAGTGAAATCTCTAGAGGATGCAGATGCGCTTGTATCTTGCACCTCAATACCTTCCCATAACATTTCTAACTCTTCAATCAAAGGCTCTAAGTAAATGTCCATGTTTTTTACCTTGTGCTTTCCAAGAATCAGAAGGAACAACATTACATGTCCCTTTTTAATTGCCATGGATGGAGGAATACTATAGTTCACCAATACCACTGGCCATACATTGTATGATGTGCTTTTGATGCCAAATGGATTGATTCTATCCATACCTAAACCAAATCTTAAATTTCTTAGCTCTTCTTTGAAAATGGGCCACAAATTGTCTATATGTTGCCATGCATGTGTGTCTGCAAGGGATCCTCCATTTTCCATCACTTGAATGATGACTAGCATGCCATGACATGAGCTTTCCAATAGACTTACACTTAAGTTGAATACATGGAATAATTAAAAAATATTGCAAAACCTTATGAGGCACATCCATTGACTTCATCTCCACTTCGTATCTTGATTCACCACAAACAGGACACTCTTGTGCAAACTCATGAATCCCACGAAATAAGACACAATCATTGACACATGCATGGATCTTGACATAATCGAGGCCTCCCAGAGATGTCAAGTAATGTCTTGCTTGCTCTCTCTTAGTTGGAAATTTGTTTCCTTTTTGAAGCATTTGTGATAATAACCTACATATATTTTTAAAAGTGAGTTAAAAAACCACCAACATATATTTGTGTCTGATTTCAAAATAGAACAATTAATATTATGATTCATAAGCCAAACTGAATTGATACCTACTTCAATAACGCATTCAAACTGACATTACTCCATCCATAAATTGTTTGCAAGTTAAGTATCTCGAGGGACGCACGAAGAACGGAGTATGTACAACCTTCATACAACAGAGTAGATGATGCTACGTATAGTGGGTCATCTGACTTCATAGAGTGACCTTCTCCCCGAACCGGTTGCGAAAATAGATCGTGTACCATGTTGTCCAAAATCTCATCCTCTACAACTTGATGGGGCATTTCATGAGGGCTACTATCATGGTCGTCAGTCTCCATTCTTCCTAAAGACTCTACCTCCTCGCGTCGACGTTTTGCAGCCTCTCAACGCCCGGATGTGGCACTGCATCCTACTCAACCACAAAAGGGAGTTACATGTACATTGATATATATTGAGTAACATAGACTAGCAATCTTAGTGTTAAAAACAATGAATACCAGTGATTTTTCTTGGTCCCATTCTCCATACATGCTAAGGTGTGACATTGCAACTCGACATGCTCGAAAAATACACCCTCGACAATGATCACACATGCATTTAATTTTTCGTCGTAGCCATGCATCTCGATTATGAAGACGTAATGTTTCATCCTCACTTGAGGATGTGCTCGTTGACTCATCAGCATCATGCATCGCACTAGGTGATGATGACGATATGATTACACCTAGTTCATGACAACATCAAATTTGTTATTAATATGTTTACATAAAACTTCAAGGAGTATTAATTATTCTAAGATATTCAATTTTAAATACAAAAACTTATCATAAATACATAAAAACTTATGATAAGAACTTACTATCAAAACTTATCTTAAATACAAAAACTTATGATAAAAACGCAAGCGCACTAAATGCGTGTCTATGT